>NC_092090.1:33716730-33735475 GCF_045679555.1 Salvelinus alpinus
GCTTCGTATTCAATTAGCACAATATTTGAGGTGCCCACAGATTACATAATAATACTATTATAAAGAAGCGTATTATTCTGCCATGGTGAACATTTCACCAAGTTATGTCTTCCTCCCCCAGGTGTCCAGTGATTGAATAACACATTGGTGATTGAATGATTTGGGCATGCTTAAAACCTTTACTTAACACCCATCCCGGATCCGGGAGCATCCTCATCAGTAAAATCTGACTAGCATAGCCTAGCATAGCGCCACAAGTAAATAATAGCATATAAATATCATGAAATCACAAGTCCAATACAGCAAATGAAAGATAAACATCTTGTGAATCCAGCCATCATTTCCGATTTTTAAAATGTTTTACAGCGAAAACACAATATGTATTTCTATTAGCTAACCACAATAGCCAAAGACTCAACCGCATATTTTCACCATGTTTCTACCGCATAGGTAGCTATCACAAAACTGACCAAATATAGATATAATTAGTCACTAACCAAGACACAACTTCATCAGATGACAGTCTTATAACATGTTATACAATAAATTTATGTTTTGTTCGAAAATGTGCATATTTGAGGTATAAATCATAGTTTTACATTGCAGCTACCATCAAAAATATCACCAAAGCAGCCAGAATAATTACAGAGCAACGTGAAATACCTAAATACTCATCATAAAACATTTATGAAAAATACATGGTGTACAGCAAATGAAAGATAAACATCTTGTGAATCCAGCCAATATTTCCGATTTTTTAAGTGTTTTACAGCGAAAACACAATATAGCATTATATTAGCTTACCACAATAGCCAAACACACAACCGCATTTATTCACCGCATAGATAGCATTCGCAAAAACCAGCAAAAGATATAAAATTAATCACTAACCTTGACCAACTTCATCAGATGACAGTCTTATAACATCAGGTTATACAATACACTTATGTTTTGTTCGAAAATGTGCATATTTAGAGCTGCAAACTGTGGTTATACATTGTGAATATGTAGCATCGATTCACCAGAATGTCCGGAGCTATTTTGGACACTCACCTAATCTGACCAAAGAACTCATCATAAACTTTACATAAAAATACTTGTTGTATGGCAAATGAAAGATACACTGGTTCTTAATGCAACCGCCGTGTTAGATTTTTAAAAATAACTTTACCATAACAAACAGCTTGCGTTATTGCGAGACAGCGCCCGCCAAAACGGCAGAGAATAGGAATAACATTTTCCACAGAAATACGAAATAACATCATACATTGTTCTTACTTTTGTTGAGCTTCCATCAGAATCTTGTACAAGGAGTCCTAGGTTGAGGATAAATCGTTGTTTGGTTTTAGAATGTCCTTTTCTCCTGTCGAATTCGTGCCACAATGCTAGCCAATGTTGATGACGTTCCCAGTTTCTCTCGACGCAAAGAACGGAAAACTCCAAAAGTCCCAATAAACGTTGAATAAACTGATGAAACTCGGTTGAAAAAACCTACTTTATGATGTTTTTCTAATATGTATCAAATAAAAACAGAGCCGGAGATATTAGCCGTGTATACCGAACGCTTATCATAAGACAATATGGAGGTGCTTCCCGCGCCTAGGTAGAGAAAGGAAATTCTGCACACGTCATTCCAAGAGCTCTTGTTCGACCTCAGATCAAGCTAGACACCCCATTCCACCTTCCACTGCCTGTTGACATCTAGTGGAAGGCGTATGAAGTGCATGCATATCGATAAATATTAGGCAATTGAATAGGCAGGCCCTGAAACAGAGCCTCGTTTTCAGATTTTTCACTTCCTGTCTGGAAGTTTGCTGCAAAATGAGTTCTGTTTTACTCACAGATATAATTCAAACAGTTTTAGAAACTTGAGAGTGTTTTCTATCCAATAGTAATAATAATATGCATATTGTACGATCTACAATAGAGTACGAGGCAGTTTAATTTGGGCACGATTTTTTCCAAAGTGAAAACAGCGCCCCCCTATTGACAAAATGGAAAATAATGAAAAGTAAAAGTTAATGGAAGACTCACCATCAGGGCCGTAACTACATAATGAGGAAACCGAGGTCCGGACCTCTGTAATTATTTTAAATAAAAATATTTATTCTGTAAACAAACCCTAACCCTAATCAATTAGCATATGGGTCGACATCTAAATATTGCTCCCAGTGTTGACCAAAGCTTAGAATGCTGATATTATTGATCTGACGGAGTTATAATCGCCTGCCTCTTTGCGAACGAGTGGAATCATGAACAATGGTTTGTTCATTATTTTAACCTGCGTCCCTCGGATTTGCCTTTTTAGCAGCACATTCACCACTCTCTCAAACAGCTAACTCGGCCTGAGACATGAAACGAACTACCCCAGCTCAGAGTCAGATCAAGTAGGCAATTAGAGACGCGGCTGACAGTGTGTTTGTCAGATGCTTGTCAGACAAAAAGCAATTTTGAAACCGTCCCACGACTCCTGCCGTAGAGACATCCCTAGTGTTACTTAACCAGCTAGGATGAAGTAAGAAGTTAATGTTAAACGGAGCCTACCTCAGAAGGAGCAAAAAATAGGCTACTAAGTTCTCATTGGAACTTTGCTTTACAGAGAGTAGGCACCTGAGACATACGGGGATGTGGTGCTCAGTGGTGAGGCCGAGGAAGGCTGCAATGCATGCAGGAGGAGGCAGAGAGAGAGTTTGGTACAGTTGTTCCCAAACTTGGGGTTGGGGCTCCATGTGAGTCCCCTGAGAAAATCTGTATCAATCTTATCAAACAGGTTAGGAACTTCAACTTCAAGAACATATGTTTCAATATGAATATTTCCACATGGCCCATCTTCCCTATAGGCCGACATTAAAATGCAATTAACATGCAAACCACACAGTTCTAAAAATGTAATACCATTTAGTTCATAACGGTTGTTGTTCGACTTATCTCGATCACCCACTGGAGTTTATAGTTGACCCGCCATTACCCACCTTTTTTTACCACTACATCACTGATATTAATACAGAATCGTAAGTAATATACAAATAATTCATGTGAATGTGATAACACGATCATCTGTGTGCTCCATTGATATCTGTTTGTGTGGAGCTTGATTAGTAATGCCTAGGAAGACAAATGTGAACACTGTAATTTCAGAAAAGAGTTATCTATGTAAAGAATGGATGATTTCATGCAATTCATCATTAGAACTGACTGAACAGTGTCAGTGTGAAACATTTCTCCTATTTCCCACCTTTCAAGGGTATAATAGTACAATTGTATAGCTAATATGCTATGTATTTGTAGATCGACTGAAGTGAATGAACCTACAGCAGCCAAGGTGATAATGCCTGGGGTCATTGTTGCTTGTTTTTACTGTTCTCTAAATACCATTTGAATGAAATGTAGTAAATGATCTTCTACTTTCAAAACAGTTCAGACCTCACTAAAACTCAAACCCTGTTTACTGCCCTGCTCACCATTCACTGTCTCTACTACAAAGAATGTAATATCTGAATAGTATTCACATAATACTGTACTTCTCACAATGAAATCAGAGTAAATTGCATTGCAGATGCATTGCATTGCATTACATCTGAATATGTTTTATATATTATCGGATTAACATTCATTTGAATTTTAAATAAGTGAGTCATAGCTCTCTTGTGACCAGACAAATGGGAGACATCCACAGTGGTTTAGATAGTGGTCATTAGTGGTTTAGAGTATTCCTCTGAATTAAATGTGTTGCATACTAATTGCCAAATTACTGGCGCCTGGAAGGGGTGGACTCACTGGAATGCCTCTCTCCCTGCGTGGTTAAACTTTATAACACCACAGATACAGGATCCTGCCTTTGATTAGAGCAGAGCAGTGACTGTTAGTTAATGCTCTGATGCTACAGCAGTTGTCAGCTTTGTGTAATGGTAAAGGACTGGGCAACGGATAACGGAAGATGGATTGGAGCTGCTCAGTATTTAAGGTGAAAGAGTGTTCAGCCATGAGAGAGCTTCAGTATCAAGGTCAGCTCTCATGTGCAGCACGGTAGAAGCTCTTTACCTCTACTGCATGTAAGGGGATGGCAGTGAAGGTGTATAACAGCATAATGTTCCATATGAAGGTCTTACATGCGGACTACACTGGCCACATGCATCCACGCCATGATTTTGTTCATCCACGCCAGGTGCGATCATGACACGCAGGTTAAAATATCAAAACCAACTGTGAACCAACTATATTTATTTTGGGGCAGGTCGAATGACACCTGAAACATCCATGGACATTTAGCTGTCCTGGGAGATGAACATTGGGTTGTTATTTTACCTGACATGCTTGTGGTCCTCTTTTTAGCTGGTTCTTTGTAGAATTTTGACCCGGAGTCATACAAAATTGTGTGTTTCTCTACTCCAATGATTAATCCACAGATAAAAAGGGAATCCTAGTTAGTCTTTAAATAATCCCTTCTCATTTGTCTTTCAAGCATCCACGTGGGTTTATATTTGACTGATATCCAATAAGGAGGGGACTTGCAGTGCTACGCAGACTCTCGTTCACGCGCGCGAGCGGTGTGGGAGAAATGATTGAATAACATTTTGCAATTCTCACGCACGCGACGTGGCCGCTGAGGTTTGCGTGTTAGAGGATGGTGTTCATATTTCTACTGAGCAGTAGGCCTTTCTGTGCACCTGCAGGGCGACTGTGTCCTTTCTCATCCATACTTTTACATCCAGACACTCTGACCTTAGGTTGCACCTGGAACAAGCCTTGAAGCTCACTGCTTGTGTGAGCTTTGATATTTAATTTTTTTTTTTTATAAACATGAGCTGGCGCACACCCAGAAAATAGTTTGTGTTGAGGTGCTGACTAACGGCGAATAAACTATCAAAATAAAGTGTGCGACTTTCTTTATTTTGATAGTTTATAGCTTTGATATAAATAACATGAAGGAGATGACCCACCAAAGTTCAAAGTTGACCTCTGACCTTAATGCTCTCATATTCTCTGTGACCACGGCAGCAGCCATGTCAATCAAAGAATAGAGATGGAGCATTAATCCTAACATAAATGTATACAGTAGCAACTCTCTCAGGTCATCTCATGGACACACAAACCTAGAGAGCTGGTCGCTGGCTACAGTCCTGAGTTCTTACTCCTGAATGACATATAGCCCAATGGAAAGCTTAATTCAGCAATCAGTCCTTTAACCAGGCCAGTCATTCAGCCAGGGCCAGTGTTAAAAGGCTATAGGACTCGGGACTCACAGTTTTAGATCGATGGTTTTCCTTAAGGGAAATCTCAATTACTGCATTTGTTTTCAGAGCCCTCAAGGTTAAACCGGTCTGCATTGACCAAGCATTGATCAATTAATTAGATTATTGGGTTTATGTTGTGTTTTTGTTTTAATTTGACCTGCTAGTGACTACAGGTTTGGGCTCTCTTATGATGGCTTCTCTTGTGATGAGCTCATGTGCTGTACCCTCATGGGGGACTGAGCTGGCCCTTAGGTGTCATTGGTTGTGTCTACACAACACGCAACTTCTGCTATCAGAATACGAAGATCGCATTGAAAAGACGGGTCTAGAAGCACAAAAGTTGCTTTGTGGTCTGATTGTGTTCAGATCTGGTTGACCACTTCAGAAGGTGGTCAGGGATGCATTGTGTGTGGATTTCTCCTCAGACAGGACGCAATCAGGCTACCGAAAGCGTATACAGTGGGTGACGTCATCAGCACTCTTCCCACAGTCTCCAGAAAACTTGTGTTTTGGGACCGAGAGGCACCTTTTCATTATAATGTTGGAGGAAATACGTTCCTAGTGTGTGAGGAATGTGTTTGCTGACCTCATAAATGCTAGCCAGCTAGCTAATATTCAGAAAAACTATGTTTTGTTTGGTTAGAGTTATGCTAACCCGTTTGCAATCCCTTTAGTGTTTCTTGCAAGCTACAGAGGTTAGCTGGCTACTTAGCTACAGTAGTTAGCTACTGCCATCAGTTGTTGTGTTATCATATTTTGCCAATTCAACTGTTTGTAGAATGCATACCTGCATTTGAATATAGCACGGGAATAGGGAATCCGGACACACTGTGGACATGGTAGACACATTTAAATGTAGGTGTAGATGCATGACACGTTCGGAATTCTATGATCAGAATACTAAAGCTGCATGAACTGTCAAGTCGAGACATGGTCATTGATCATTAATTAATTTTAATACTGCACTTCTCCTTTGTAAGTATGGATTCATACACTCTTCGAAAAAAGGTTTCATCGGTTGTCCCCATAGGAGCAAGGTTATTATAGTTTTGTAATTTAATATTCGTATTTTTATTTCTATTCGTTTTAGATATTTATTTGAAAATTAGTTTCAGTAAATTTTCAGACTTGATTTACTAGTTTTTATTTAGTTTCAGTTTGATAAAAACATTTCTAATTCGTTTTTAGATTATTTAGTTTTAGTGTTAGGGACAGAAACTCCATTATATTTTCCCCAAAGTTTAAAAGAAAAAACTAAAACTAAACATAATTCATTGTGGTTTTTATTTTATATTAGTTCGATTTGCAGTCAAAGATAATAGTTTCAGTATAGTTTTCGTTTTTCAAATGTTTTTGGTTTTGGTTTACTAAATTGTTTTTCCAGTTGTATTTTTTTTTTTTCATTGACTATAATCACCTTGCATAGGAGAACCCTTTTGAATAACCATTTTTGGTTCCAGGTAGAACCCTTTTTGTTTTCATGTAGAACCCTGGAACCAAAAAGGGTTATTTTAAGGGTTCTCCTATGTGGACACCAGAAGATCCCTTTAGATTCTAGCACCTTTTTTTCTAAGGGTGTATTGGCCATTACTGTACATGGCCCTCAAGGGACTAAAATAAATCAATGGTGGGTGACTACTGTGACTACCTAATCTAATGTAATGAGGCTCAGAGTTAAAAGAGTGATTCCAAGCCATGCTTTATAGTAAGGTGCTGTTAGCCAGTATTACTCTGGATTACTTTGGCTGTCCATCAGATTGTTGCTGATGGCTGGATTCTGACGCTTCCCGTGCCTCTGATCTCTGTGGGTGGATTTCTTCCCCCACTCTGATCTCACAGAGCTGCTCCTATCTAATGTCTCCTGACAAAGTGATGCTACTGTCTGCAACTTCAATACAGATAAGACATGCACTGGCAACTTGATTATCAAGACAAGCCCCCACCCTATACACACACACACAGACACACACACACACATGTTTGTTTTACTATCATTGTGGGGGTTAAATAATTGATTCCCATTCATAATTATATTTTCCTTAACCCTAACCCTTAACCTAACCCTAAACCTAACCCCTAACCTAACCCTAATTCTAACCCCTAAGCCTAAAATAGCATTTTTCCTTGTGGGGATCGACGAATTGTCCCCACAAGGATAGTAAATCCCAAAAAGCACATACACATACACACAGAGACACATGCGGGTACATGAGCTCCACTTAAGCAATAAGGCCCAAGGAGGTGTGGTATATGGCCAATATACTACGGCTAAGGGCTGTTCTTAGCCCTTAGCCGTGGTATATTGGCCATATACCACAAACCCCCGAGGTACCTTATTGATATTATAAACTGTTTACCAACATAATTAGATCAGTAAAAATACGGTCTGATATACCAGGGCAGTCAGCCAATCAGCATTTAGGGCTCGAACCACCCAGTTTATAAATCTACTGTATACCACTCTGGCCTTTAAAGATTGACTCTGATTGATGTGAGGAAGGTCTTTCCTTCATTAGTGGTAATTGTGACTGAATCATCAAAGCTTTGTACCAAACTGTCAAAAGCTTCTTTCTTTTCAAGGATTGCTAAAGACAGAGATACAGTAATAAGCAAGGTGAAGATTGATTTAAATGTATATTTTTCTTTCTGTTGCTGAAATCTCTCAGCACGGCAGTATCAGCAGCACCGTACGTTCTCAGCCATTTATAGCCAGTGAAATTGATGTAGAGCATTTAAACATCTGTGTGCCGTGCTTATTACTTCCCGACTTGTCAAAACTGATGAAAAGACCGTTGAACTTCTCTCTGTGGTTTGGTGTGCCCACGGTGTGATAAATTCACTGTGCAGAAGTTTAAAAAAGCTGGGTTCCCTGTCTTGAGTTCCACGAGTTGTAGTGCACTGGTCTCATATTCCCCTCCACCCTGCCCTCTATACTGTAACACTGCACCAGGCCACCCATTCCCTGATCTGGCTTTCTTACGTGTTGCAGCAGCTTCCTTTGAGGTTTCCTTTGTATGGGGTTGCAGTGTGGTGTGATGCGAAAAGCTTTCATGCGTTTATTGTGGAGAGAATTGTGTTTGTCGGTGTGTCTTTCGATGTGCCTTTCTGTCTGTGTGTCTGTCTGTATGTCCGTTTGTCTGTCACACACACACATTCACACAAACACAATCTGCCTGCAGTATATCACGTCTTATATATATTCCTATTTTGATCCTCTGGATCAAGGTTGGCTGGGCCTCTCCTCATGTTGTGCTCTACGTGTCAACCTCTGTCATAAGGGTCTTGTCTGACAGAACGGTTGATGTCTGGAACGTGACAGCAGGTCTGCAGACCACTGAATAGAGCCCCGGCACGGTGAGCTCATGCGGTGTGCATGGGGAGAGTCAATTCACCCACCGGAGGGGAAAGAGAAAAGAGGAAAGGGAAGGCCCAGAGAAAAAGGTCAAAGTTATCTCATTGTTGGGAGGATTACGTTTCAGCTGCATGGGTTTATGGAAACAGCATGTGTTGCACGCACACATACGCACACACGCACGCACAGACGCACGCAAGCACACACACACACACACACACACTGATTAGAAGAGTCAATATCTCCAAGAACACCTGTGTTCACAGATCCACAGAGAATAATAGGAAGCTTTGGGTTATGTGCTCATCTTTTTCGTGTATTGACTAGAGCCCCTTCCTGTTCATAGTAGTCAGTAGAGAAGACAGTTCATACTGCTTACTTTGGTGGCAGTGTCAATGGCCATGCGCTCACTTGTCTGAGAGGTTTATACATCATTAAGTTCCAGAGGCATGCTGGAACATGCCGTTAACTATTGTAATGAGAGCATTAAATATCCCGCTGGGCACAGACTTCAGTTCAACGTCTAGTTTTGATTGACATTTGGTTGAGTTGTCAACTAATGTGAAATGAACGTGAAATCAACCACAAATGTCACCCTGTCATTGGATTTAGGTTGAAAGTTGGGTGAAAAACAAAATAGAAAATACTCTTACCTTAATGACTTGTAGCAATCCATTCAGTTTTCCACATTGATTTAGCATAATCACATTTTGGTTGAAATGACGTGGATACAACGTTAAATTCAACCAGTTTTTGCCCAGTGGGTTATTCTTTATAATACACTATATGGAGGGTGGGCCTCACTGCAGAGGTAATCAAACTACAGACTGAGGAAACGTTTCTCTCTTGTTATTTCGTATACTCAGGTCAGGTTGTTATTGTTAAAGAGAATGTGTTCTCAATGACCTACCTGGTCAAATAAACACTAAGAGAAGCCTGACACATACAGCAGTTCATGTGTCTCTGTTTGTTATGTGCTGACTCAGCACACAAAGAGAGAGCAGGTCTCACTTCACTAGACAGTGTAGTTTACAGTTGGCTTTGGTCCTAGTTTCAGTATTGAGTTGAAACTACTTCCTATCCCAACTCAGCATTATTGTTGTCCCACCCTGCTGTGTACAATAGGAGATCAATGGAAGCGTGGACTGGGGGCTCTTTTTTGTGCTGTGATTAGCAGTGTTTGGTATTGGGGTGGGGCGAGTGTGTGTGCATGTGTGTGTGATGTGAGTGTGTGATGCATGTTTGTGTTTGAGCCACAGAGCAGAGTAGTGAGTTATGACTTCCCTTCGTCCTGGCTGTTTGTCTGTGGCCGGCGGCTCCATCTCTGCTTCCTCCCTCCCTGGGTGTCTGTCAGGATCCACTCCCTTCACTGAACACATAGCTCCAACACACTGCAGAGCAGAAACACATTTAACAGCAGGAGTCATTGCTGTTTCCTCTATCTCTCAGCTTCTTGTATATTACTATTATATCACAGCATATACTGTAGGTAAACCCCTGAACTCAAAGAAACAGACAGAGAATGAGAAAGAGCAGGAGTTAAATAGTCTACAACAGGGTTTCCCAAACTATGTCCCGGGGCCCCCCACCTTGGTGCATGTTTTGTTTTTTTCCCTAGCACCACACAGCTGATTCAAATAATCAACTCATCATCAAGCTTTGATTATTTGGTTATTATCATCAAGCTTTGATTATTATCAGCTGTGCAGTGCTAGGGCAAAAACCAAAACGTGCACCCATTGGGGTCCCCAGGACAGAGTTTGGGAAAGACTGGTAGAGTAAATGAAAAAGTAAGGATGAGAAGTGTATCTCTCTTGTCTTGCTCTCCCTGTCTCCCCTTGAGATTCTCAAAAAAAACTAGGAATGGGCTGAGAGTCATTAGAAGAGGGTACTAGATTGTGATAAAGGAAAAAGGGAATGGAAACAAGAAAAGTATTATCTTTCCAACAAGAGCTCCTGTATACCCTATGCCCTTGGAATTTGAAAATGATATCTTAATTTAGATTTATGGGCAGAGCACCACAAGTTTACGCTTCCTGGATCTATGCATCCCTTTCTGGTTATAGCCATTTAGAATTAAATGAGTGCAATTTAGGAAACCAAAATGAGTTACCGATTCAGCTGGAGAGTCAGATGAGGAAAGAGAGAAATGGTTCCATTGATGACTCTGTGCCCTGAAGACAAATTCTACCAGTCAAAGGGTCAGGGGGATCAAACTCCTTACAGCACTTAAGAGGTTGCCGTGACAAAGGGACAATAATGGACCTGTCACACAACATACACTCCCATATTATCCCTCAGTTTACTGACACTCAAATAAGTGTATAGCGTTTCACATTACACCCGACAACATATATTCCCGTCTGTGACTGTGAGAATCACAATGTCATCCTTAGATGTTAGCAAGAGCATAAGTTGACAAGGTTGAGCCTACATCCCTTTTCTTGATCAATCCAGGGGGTGTAACAGGAATGTGAGCAGAGCGCTACCATTAGTCTTTGGGCTGTAGTGGTAGTTTTCCTTGTGTTGTCAGTAGCAGTAGCAGGGAGGAGTGAGCACAAATGATTGATTTGACAGTCTATAACAGATGACCATTCAGAGGGGCTGTCTGACAGTGTAATGAGAGAGAAGCTTCCAGTGGGAATGGCAACAGGCAGCTTATTGCTTCTATAGGATGAAAGGTCAGGACAGACGGCTCTATAGTCCTCTGTCCGTCTGTACATTGACATTTCCCCCAAGAACAAAAGCTAATTTCTCTCCTCTTCCCTTTAATTTCTTCTTCTCCGGTTTATAGGTAGCCTACTCCCCATAATGACATCCTGGATATTAGCATCAGTCAGAATGTGTGTTTCATTACAGAGTTGTGTGACTGTTATTATTCAGATTGGCTTGTTGTTTAATTAGCTTTTACTGAGACTGGCCTTTTAAGTTCCATGTAGATTTCAAACTTTAACATACTTCAAAGATGTATTATATTGTAACAATGCCATTAATATTCGAAATTCTCGCAATACTTCTGAAATTGCCTAGTATGTGGCATGCACATCAAAATGGGAGTATTAAATATTAAGAAAAAACATGTATACATGTATCATCTTTGACCTACTCAAGATATGTCTGGTGGATCATTTTTAGCTCTCAAGAGTGGATTAAAGGCTTTTAAGGGTAATTTCCTTACAGCTGCAGAGTTTAAGTATGTTTGTGGCTTTCAAATGCGCTTTATGCCCATGAGTCAGGTGCCATTACTGTCAATAAAACCCAGAGCCCTTATTATATGGTCTTCACTCTGGGAGGAAGAGAGAGAAAGAGAGGAAGACACAGAGAGAGGGGACTAGAGAAAGAGAGAGGAAGAAAGAGACAGAATGAGAGGGACAGAGAGCGAATGAGAGAGAGATGCTGTTCTGCTCTGCTCCATATAAGATAGTTATAATAAACCTGCACTGCGGAGGGAGGCAATGACTGCACTGGGCTGGCAGAGACTTCTGTCTGGTCACTGCTGACTGGACTGCAGGGTATTGGCTGGTTCATGTTGTGTCTCTGTCCTTGGCTAGGAGGTCTGGCATCCACCAGTCCACCAGGTAGCGGAGAGAGGGGGGGCATCTCTTTTATTTAAAAAATAATATTTTATTTATAATATTTTTTCATTTTTTCCCCCCACTCCACATACAAACTTATACATAGGAACAACAACTTACAGACACACAAACAACAACTACATCTCATCTGCCCAGACCCACATGCACACACCCCCATTCCGAGTACCTGCATTATTTTTTGCCACATGGCCTTAAATTGGACCAATTCGTTTTTCTCGGTCGCCCATGCTATTTCAATATTTCAATAATAAATCATTTGATTTTCATGTTAAAGATGGCGGATGGATTGATTTCCAAGTTTGAGTATATGTTTTTTCAAGATGAGTGATGAAAAGAGAATCGTCCAGCCCATTGGGTATATCACTACACCCCAAAATGCCATGTCTTGAAATATGCAGACAGACGGATTAAAAGTAAGTTTACATTCTAATACTTCTGACAGCCAACTTTCTTGCTCCGCCCATAACTTTTGGACTATATAGCATTTCAAGAAAGCATGGACTATTGAGTCATTATTAGTTTTACACTTAAGACATGACTCTGTCGTTGTGCTGTAGAATTTGTGAATTGTGAATTGTCTCCTGTATAATAAATTCTATGCATTAGTTTATACTGGATTAAGTGTATATTTTCGTTAACTGTAATTCTGTCAGTTATGCTCCAACATTCCCTCCATCTTGTACCAACATCAGTTCTTTGTCATGGTTCCAATAGTTTGTATTTTTTTCTAAGAGATTGTCAGTTGGATATGGTCTCTGCAAGGTTTTGTGTATCTTCCCGATCATATGAACACCATTTTCTGACTAAAATAAGATTCCCTTCAGGTCCAAATCAAAATATTGTGATACAGTATGTAACTTTTAAGTTTCATGTATTTGGTCAGTTCAAAATTACTTTTGAATTATGTCATGGTTATAAATGTATTTCCTGTTACCAAGTCATTTACATTTTCTATGACTTTAGTTTCCCATGTGGACCAATTTATCTGTGAATTCTGAAAAGCTACCCAAAGATTGTTCCATAGGGTTGGGCTTTTAGGGAGTGATATTGGTTCTTGTAGAATACTGTACGTTTCCTTTTCTTACATATTGTTATGGTGTTGTTAATGTTCTTAGCTTTATCCTTTGAAAATAGACAAGTAAAAAGATTCTGGAGATGAGCATGCTCATCTTCAATATGTACCCATTGTTCTTCTTTTGTGCATTTAACTATATGTAGCAAGTAAAAGCCTTGGGTAGCGAGTTGATACAATCCCAAGTCTGGAAGTTTAAAACCACCCTCAGACTTCTTATTCTAAACTCAGAAAAAAAAGAAACGTCCTCTCACCTTCAACTGTGTTTATTTTCAGCAAACTTAACATATGTACATATTTGTATGAACATAACAAGATTCAACAACTGAGACATAAACTGAACAAGTTACACAGACATGTGACTAACAGAAATGTAATAATGTGTCCCTGAACAAAGGGGGGGTAAAAATCAAAAGTAACAGTCAGCATCTGGTGTGGCCACCAGCTGTATTAAGTACTGCAGTGCATCTCCTCCTCATGGACTGATTTGCCAGTTCTTGCTGTGAGATATTACCCCACTCTTCCACCAAGGCACCTGCAAGTTCCCGGACATTTCTGGGGGGAATGGCCCTAGCCCTCACCCTCCTATCCAACAGGTCCCAGATGTGGTCAATGGGATTGAGATCCGGGCTCTTCGCTGGCCATGGCAGAACACTGACATTCCTGTCTTGCAGGAAATCACGCACAGAACGAGCAGTATGGCTGGTGGTAATGTCATGCTGGAGGGTCATGTCAGGATGAGCCTGAAGGAAGGATACTACGAGGGAGGAGGATGTCTTCCCTGTAACGCACAGCGTTGAGATTGCCTGCAATGACAACAAGCTCAGTCCGATGATGCTGTGACACACCACCACAGACCATGACAGACCCTCCACCTCCAAATCGATCCCGCTCCAGAGTACAGGCATCGGTGTAGCGCTCATTCCTTAGACGGTAAACGTGAATCCGACCATCACCCCTGGTGAGACAAAACCGCGACTCGTCAGTGAAGAGCACTTTTTGCCAGTCCTGTCTGGTCCAGCGACGGTGGGTTTGTGCCCATAGGCGACGTTGTTGCCGGTGATGTCTGGTGAGGACCTGCCTTACAACAGGCCTACAAGCCCTCAGTCCAGCCTCTCTCAGCCTATTGCGGACAGTCTGATCACTGATGGAGGGATTGTGCGTTCCTGATGTAACTCGGGCAGTTGTTGTTGCCATCCTGTACCTGTCCCGCAGGTGTGATGTTCGGATGTACCGATCCTGTGCAGGTGTTGTTACACGTGGTCTGCCACTGCGAGGATGATCAGCTGTCCGGCCTGTCTCCCTGTAGCTCTGTCTTAGGCGTCTCACAGTACGGACATTGCAATTTATTGCCCTGGCCACATCTGCAGTCCTCATGCCTCCTTGCAGCATGCCTAAGGCACGTTCACGCAGATGAGCAGGGACCCTGGGCATCTTTCTTTTGGTGTTTTTCAGAGTCGGTAGAAAAGCCTCTTTAGTGTCCTAAGTTTTCATAACTGTGACCTTAATTGCCTACCGTCTGTAAGCTGTTAGTGTCTTAACGACCGTTCCATATGTTCATTAATTGTTTATGGTTCATTGAACAAGCATGGGAAACAGTGTTTAAACCCTTTACAATGAAGATCTGTTAAGTTATTTGGATTTTTACGAATTATCTTTGAAAGACAGGGTCCTGAGTTTATTAATTTTATTTGCCCATATAAAAGTCTGTTATGACAGAGTACACTATTTTAAAGAACGTCTTCGGTGGGGTAATTGGTATTACTGAAAATATATGCAAAAACTTTAGCAGCCTTGCCATTCTAAAAGAGGTTTATTCTACCTATAAGATTCATGGGAAGATTATTCAATTTAATTAGATCAGCTTTCATATTGTTAAGTAATGGAATATAATTATCTTTATGTATTTATTGTCACTTATTAAGCATCCTAAGTATTTACTATTTTTGTGGTCCACTTAAAGGGTTGCTGTAGGTCGTGAGATATTGTTTTTATTTTTCCTATTGCCATTATTTTGTGTTTTTTGGGGTGGAAACCATGTGTTTGATGAGCTCGATTACCATTCATTTTATTCCATTCCAGCCATTACAATGAGCCCGTCCTCCCCAGTTAAGGTGGAGAGGAAGGCGAGAGAAGGAGGAGAGGAGAGAGAAGGAGGAGAGGCGAGAGAAGGAGGAGAGGAGAGAAGATCACAGGTCTTTGGGGCCAGGCAGGTGGTATAGAAATAGTTCTGGCACTAATGCAACAAGTCACAGTTCATCCCTGTTTGCTCAGTGTGAGAGAGGTTGGCAGGCTGTCCCACAGCCCTCAGATCCTCTCCACATGGTGTGAATGACTTTTATATTTCACCCCAGTCCAGGCTGTTTCACTTGGCTGAAGTTTAGCTCCGTTATGTCTCTCTCCCGGAGGCCATGCTGCAATATAATCCAGACTCTGTTTGATACAGTGTGTGTGTGTGTGTGTGTGTGTGTGTGTGTGTGTGTGTGTGTGTGTGTGTGTGTGTGTGTGTGTGTGTGTGTGTGTGTGTGTGTGTGTGTGTGTGTGTGTGTGTGCGTGCGTGCGTGCGTGCGTGCGTGCGTGCGTGCGTGCGTGCGTGCGTGCGTGCGTGCGTGCGTGCGTGCGTGCGTGCGTGCGTGCGTGTTCTTCTAGGTCCTGTGGTCTCCCAGAACACATTCTGGCTGATGTCCTTCCTCTCCCTGACCAACACCCTGACAACATCTAACCCACTGCTCAGAGAACAAGCTTATTCAATTATAATTTCCATGTCTCTCCTGATGGGATGGCGGCTATTACTGGCTAAGTTGATTTTCTCCTTCATTCTAGGCTTCCCCTTTTGATATTTGAGATTGTTTGGTTTTGTAGGATGCTGCATTAAAAATACTATGCCTTCGAGGTGGCTTGTTTAATTTCAGAATGAATCATGTATTGAATTATATATGGGTCTTTTTCACTCACCTCTGCTTTGTTATGCTTCATTGACGTTCTATTACAGTATTCACTCCTATGAATGGTAGAATCGATCCTTAGTGTTCTTCACAGGGTCTGATCAATAATCACACAATTAATTTAGTCTGAGAACACAACAAATTTTGGAGCCACGGAGGACTCTGGATTAAAAAAACAGTGGTCAGCATGATGATAACGAATCACAAGTGTGTGTGTGTGTGTGTGTTTTGCAGACATCATATATCTTGAAGTTCTCTTTAAAGAGGAACTTTTAAGAGCTTCGAGATCGTCAATGATTCCTTAGTATCCTGTTTCCTGTTTCCTGGGCTGCTCCATCTGTCATAACAGGGCTCCCTCCCTGAACAATAAAATGAATGTGGCCATTAAGTAGCACAGCCATGTGTGAATGTTTCCGAGCATCCTACATTAATAGCTTGTCAAATGTGTTTTTCTTATAGGAGGCATTTAAAATGAGCTGCCAGGCAGATACTGTATGTTGTTGGGTTTGCTTTGTGGAATATGGAGGCACAATATGGTTGGCACTGTGGGGATTACTTTTCATTCCAGCGACTGGTAATAATGGACGTTTGAAAGACCAGTGAGAGACGTATCATGTCACAATATGAACAATAATTGTTTCTTCACCAAATGTTTTTCTTCCTCCAGCTGAGATGTACTGACTGCATTAGACTGTCATCATTCAGTACGTCAAACTATGTTCCTAGAAGAAGGTGATCCACCAGTAAAAATAGAAACACCATTGTTGAACCACTTCATTGTTTGGCTTGATTGGCTGCCTGTTACTATAGCAACCATATACCATGTTCTGCATTCTCATACTACAGTCACACTGCAGCTTCCACTTCCCTATACCCTCTCATCTCTATTGTCACTCACACTGTACGTGTTCCTCTTGGCTTCCTGCTGATGTTCATTTGAAGTTTGAACGTGTTGAAATCCCGGCATAACATGGTTGGCTGTGGCTGAGGAGGGGAGGGGAAAGAACAAAGCCCCGGGGGGGAAGGTAGGCTACCGCTGCTGCTGCCATTTCCTAAACTAGCTGGGGAGCAATGCTGAGTGTAAAAGATTGCAGGGAGGAGAAGTGTTGGATAGGGAGGAGGGGAGCGGGATAGGAGGGAGGTGGAGAGGGGAGAGGAGGGGGAGAGCTGTGCCACACAGGGAGCAGGTGAAGCAGACAGGGAGGTGCACTAGATGAAGTCAATTACACACAGACACACAGCTGCTTCCTACTGTACTGGTAATGAGTTTCGCCTTTCCACGTCTCCACCCCTCTCTCATTAGCTGGGATGTGGCGACCAAAACATTGCTATGACAAAATGTTTTTCTTTGGCCCTGTTGCTATCTATCGACAGAAACCATTATGACAAAAATTCCTGAGAAACAGACAGCCAGCCAGACCTGGAAATGAGCAGGGAGGGCTGTGTTTGAAGGGGTCACCTAAAGCAATTTATGTTTATGGCTGGAGAGAGCAACAGAGATCTTATTTGTTGTGTGCTGCGAAGAGGAATTTCAAAGCCTGGGAGAAAAAAATCTATGACAAAATGGCATCTTGCCTTTGATGAGGAAATGTTGTGAGTATCTCATTCGTGTGCGAATTTCCCCTGTGTTTTAATTCAAATAGAGGCAGCTCTTGATATGGAGACGCATACGGTTCTCTATTTTCTGACATTTCTTGCTCTCTCCAGCCTCATTGTCTCTCTTCCTACCCCCCCCCCCCATCTCCTGTGGAGACCTGTGTAGAATGATGGAATGAGCTGCTTCTGAACGGGCCCATGAGGTGTGGCTTTTAGAAAGGTCAACCCCAGTGGGGCCAGAGCCTGTGCCCCACAGAGAAGTGACAGTGAGAGACAGACAGACACACACACAGGATGACAGACAGACAGCCCTGCTGAAAACCAGCATAAAACTGCCTGTTAATTTGCCTCCCCCCCACTGCCGCCCCACTGAAATTGGCTACTGTATAGTGGGCCTACACACACTGCTGTAACACTTTGACCCGGTAACAGGCACTTTTACACATCAACCAGGTAAACATGATGTCTATTGGTGGCGTATTTTATCTGAAATGATAGTTTGAGAAGAGATAAGAGGTGATCCGTGATTTACATTACACCTGGTAGTTGGGTCTCCCAGTTTATCTCTGGGCCTGGCCCTGTGTTCCCCTGACAAAGAAGGATGGCTCCACCTCTCTCTCTCTCTCTCTCTCTCTCTCTCTCTCTCTCTCTCTCTCTCTCTCTCTCTCTCTCTCTCTCTCTCTCTCTCTCTCTCTCTCTCTCTCTCTCTCTCTCTCTCTCTCTGTCTCAAGATCAGGGGGACACAGGGCTGCACACGCTGCATTTGTCACCGGTGAGTGCCAGCGTTTGGCACTGCCCCCCTCACACGCCCACTGTGCTGCCATGGCCACTTCTCCGAAGGGGGGTGAGGAGAGTGGAGAAGGAGGGTTCTCTAGGGGAGTCACTCAGGGCAGCAGACTTATGAATCTGTCACAATGGGGAAGGATGCTTCACATCACCCTCTCTCTCTC
>NC_092090.1:33735575-33847708 GCF_045679555.1 Salvelinus alpinus
TGTGTCTCTCTCTCTCTGTGTCTCTCTCTCTGTGTCTCTCTCTCTGTGTCTCTCTCTCTCTCTCTCTCTCTCTCTCTCTCTCTCTCTCTCTCTCTCTCTCTCTCTCTCTCTCTCTCTCTCTCTCTCTCTCTCTCTCTCTCTCTCCCTCTCTCCCTATCTCTCTGTCTTTCCCTCTCTCTCTCTCTCTCCCTGTCTCTCCCTCTCTCTCTCTCTCTCCCTATCTCTATCTGTCTCTATCTCTCTCTCTCCCCCTCTCTCTCTCAATTCAATTCAATTCAAGGGGCTTTATTGGCATGGGAAACATGTGTTAACATTGCCAAAGCAAGTGAGGTAGATAATACACAAAAGTGAAATAAACAATACAAATTAACAGTAAACATTACACATACAGAAGTTTCAAAACAAGAAAGACATTACAAATGTCATAGTATATATATACAGTGTTGTAACAATGTACAAATGGTTAAAGCACACAAGTTAAAATAAATAAGCATAAATATGGGTTGTATTTACAATGGTGTTTGTTCTTCACTGGTTGCCCTTTTCTTGTGGCAACAGGTCACAAATCTTGCTGCTGTGATGGCACACTGTGGAATTTCACCCAGTAGATATGGGAGTTTATCAAAATTGGATTTGTTTTCAAATTCTTTGTGGATCTGTGTAATCTGAGGGAAATATGTCTCTCTAATATGGTCATACATTGGGCAGGAGGTTAGGAAGTGCAGCTCAGTTTCCACCTCATTTTGTGGGCAGTGAGCACATAGCCTGTCTTCTCTTGAGAGCCATGTCTGCCTACGGCGGCCTTTCTCAATAGCAAGGCTATGCTCACTGAGTCTGTACATAGTCAAAGCTTTCCTTAAGTTTGGGTCAGTCACAGTGGTCAGGTATTCTGCCACTGTGTACTCTCTGTTTAGGGCCAAATAGCATTCTAGTTTGCTCTGTTTTTTTGTTAATTCTTTCCAATGTGTCAAGTAATTATCTTTTTGTTTTCTCATGATTTGGTTGGGTCTAATTGTGCTGTTGTCCTGGGGCTCTGTGGGGTGTGTTTGTGTTTGTGAACAGAGCTCTCTCTCTCTCAATTCAATTCAATTCAATTCAAGGGGCTTTATTGGCATGGGAAACATGTGTTAACATTGCCAAAGCAAGTGAGGTAGGTAATATACAAAAGTCAAATAAACAATAAAAATGAACAGTAAACATTACACATACAGAAGTTTCAAAACAATAAAGACATTACAAATGTCATATTATATATATGCAGTGTTGTAACAATGTACAAATGGTTAAAGCACACAAGTTAAAATAAATAAACATAAATATGGGTTGTATTTACAGTGGTGTTTGTTCTTCACTGGTTGCCCTTTTCTTGTGGCAACAGGTCACAAATCTTGCTGCTGTGATGGCACACTGTGGAATTTCACCCAGTAGATATGGGAGTTTATCAAAATTGGATTTGTTTTCGAATTCTTTGTGGATCTGTGTAATCTGAGGGAAATATGTCTCTCTAATATGGTCATACATTGGGCAGGAGGTTAGGAAGTGCAGCTCAGTTTCCACCTCATTTTGTGGGCAGTGTGCACATAGCCTGTCTTCTCTTGAGAGCCATGTCTGCCTACGGCGGCCTTTCTCAATAGCAAGGCTATGCTCACTGAGTCTGTACATAGTCAAAGCTTTCCTTAAGTTTGGGTCAGTCACAGTGGTCAGGTATTCTGCCACTGTGTACTCTCTGTTTAGGGCCAAATAGCATTCTAGTTTGCTCTGTTTTTTTGTTAATTCTTTCCAATGTGTCAAGTAATTATCTTTTTGTTTTCTCATGATTTGGTTGGGTCTAATTGTGCTGTTGTCCTGGGGCTCTGTGGGGTGTGTTTGTGTTTGTGAACAGAGCCCTAGGACCCGCTTGCTTAGGGGACTCTTCTCCAGGTTCATCTCTCTGTAGGTGATGGCTTTGTTATGGAAGGTTTGGGAATCGCTTCCTTTTAGGTGGTTGTAGAATTTAACGGCTCTTTTCTGGATTTTGATAATTAGTGGGTATCGGCCTAATTCTGCTTTGCATGCATTATTTGGTGTTCTACGTTGTACACGGAGGATATTTTTGCAGAATTCTGCATGCAGAGTCTCAATTTGGTGTTTGTCCCATTTTGTGAAATCTTGGTTGGTGAGCGGACCCCAGACCTCACAACCATAAAGGGCAATGGGCTCTATGACTGATTCAAGTATTTTTAGCCAGATCCTAATTGGTATGTTGAAATTTATGTTCCTTTTGATGGCATAGAAGGCCCTTCTTGCCTTGTCTCTCAGATCGTTCACAGCTTTGTGGAAGTTACCTGTGGTGCTGATGTTTAGGCCGAGGTATGTATAGTTTTTTGTGTGCTCTAGGGCAACGGTGTCTAGATGGAATTTGTGGTCCTGGTGACTGGACCTTTTTTGGAACACCATTATTTTGGTCTTACTGAGATTTACTGTCAGGGCCCAGGTCTGACAGAATCTGTGCAGAAGATCTAGGTGCTGCTGTAGGCCCTCCTTGGTTGGTGACAGAAGCACCAGATCATCAGCAAACAGTAGACATTTGACTTCGGATTCTAGTAGGGTGAGACCGGGTGCTGCAGACTGTTCTAGTGCCCGCGCCATTTCGTTGATATATATGTTGAAGAGGGTGGGGCTTAAGCTGCATCCCTGTCTCACCCCACGACCCTGTGTGAAGAAATGTGTGTGTTTTTTGCCAATTTTAACCGCACACTTGTTGTTTGTGTACATGGATTTTATAATGTCGTATGTTTTACCCCCAACACCACTTTCCATCAATTTGTATAGCAGACCCTCATGCCAAATTGAGTCGAAGGCTTTTTTGAAATCAACAAAGCATGAGAAGACTTTGCCTTTGTTTTGGTTTGTTTGGTTGTCAATTAGGGTGTGTAGGGTGAATACATGGTCTGTTGTACGGTAATTTGGTAAAAAGCCAATTTGACATTTGCTCAGTACATTGTTTTCATTGAGGAAATGTACGAGTCTGCTGTTAATGATAATGCAGAGTATTTTCCCAAGGTTACTGTTGACGCATATTCCACGGTAGTTATTGGGGTCAAATTTGTCTCCACTTTTGTGGATTGGGGTGATCAGTCCTTGGTTCCAAATATTGGGGAAGATGCCAGAGCTAAGGACGATGTTAAAGAGTTTTAGTATAGCCAATTGGAATTTGTTGTCTGTATATTTGATCATTTCATTAAGGATACCATCAACACCACAGGCCTTTTTGGGTTTGAGGGTTTTTATTTTGTCCTGTAACTCATTCAAGGTAATTGGAGAATCCAATGGGTTCTGGTAGTCTTTAATAGTTGATTCTAGGATTTGTATTTGATCATGTATATGTTTTTGTTCTTTATTCTTTGTTATAGAGCCAAAAAGATTGGAGAAGTGGTTTACCCATACATCTCCATTTTGGATAGATAATTCTTCGTGTTGTTGTTTGTTTAGTGTTTTCCAATTTTCCCAGAATTGGTTAGAGTCTATGGAGTCTTCAATTACATTGAGCTGATTTCTGACGTGCTGTTCCTTCTTTTTCCGTAGTGTATTTCTGTATTGTTTTAGTGATTCGCCATAGTGAAGGCGTAGACTCAGGTTTTCCGGGTCTCTATGTTTTTGGTTGGACAGGTTCCTCAATTTATTTCTTAGATTTTTGCATTCTTTATCAAACCATTTGTCATTGTTGTTCATTTTCTTCGGTTTTCTATTTGAGATTTTTAGATTTGATAGGGAAGCTGAGAGGTCAAATATACTGTTAAGATTTTCTACTGCCAAGTTTACACCTTCACTATTGCAGTGGAACATTTTACCCAGGAAGTTGTCTAAAAGGGATTGAATTTGCTGTTGCCTAATTGTTTTTTGGTAGGTTTCCAAACTGCATTCCTTCCATCTATAGCATTTCTTAATGTTACTCAGTTCCTTTGGCTTTGATGCCTCATGATTGAGTATTGCTCTGTTCAAGTAGACTGTGATTTTGCTGTGGTCTGATAGGGGTGTCAGTGGGCTGACTGTGAACGCTCTGAGAGACTCTGGGTTGAGGTCAGTGATAAAGTAGTCTACAGTGCTACTGCCAAGAGATGAGCTATAGGTGAACCTACCATAGGAGTCCCCTCGAAGCCTACCATTGACTATGTACATACCCAGCGTGCGACAGAGCTGCAGGAGTTGTGACCCGTTTTTGTTGGTTATGTTGTCATAGTTGTGCCTAGGTCTCTCTCTCTCTCTCTCTCTCTCTCTCTCTCTCTCTCTCTCTCTCTCTCTCTCTCTCTCTCTCTCTCTCTCTCTGTCTCTGTCTCTGTCTCTCTCTCTCTCTGTCTCTCTCTCTCCCTCTCCGTCTCCCTCTCTCTCTCTCTGTCTCCCTCTCTCTCTCTCTCTCTCTCTCTCTCTTTCTCTCTCTCTCTCTCTCTCTCTCTCTCTCTCTCTCTCTCTCTCTCTCTCTCTCTCTCTCTCTCTCTCTCTCTCTCTCTCTCTCTCTCTCTGTCTCCCTCTCTCCCTCTCTGTCTCCCTCTCTCTCGCTCTCTCGCTCTCTGTCTCCCTGCACTGTGGTGTGTGTGCTCTTTCATTCTTTGTTGCTATGTGTCCTCAAGCAAGCTAGAGCTCTTGTTGTGTTCTTCAGAAAAAGAGGTACTGGTTTATTGTGGGCTGCAGGTCAGGGTGACTCATTGAGAGTGACACAACACAAGTATGTGTGAACTGTGTGAAGAGACGTGTTGAAAGGGCTGTCATCATTAGCACCCTCTCACAACGTTTGTTGGGAATACGGTATCTTTACACCCACTGATGTTGCTGTCTCAGTGGCCAGCTGATGGTTTCATCTAGAACCATGGTGGAAGCCATTGTGGACTCTATAGTTCCGTCAGTGGACATTATTTGACCCCAGCCTGATAGGTCATGCCACCTTTGTAACATCTTCATAGTGGTCAAAGAGACTTTATTATCTGCTATCCGAGCAGCTAAGCGATCGCTGCAGCTGTACATAGTCCATCTGTAAACTACCCACCCAATTTACCTACCTCACCCCCCATACTGCTTTTATTTATTTACTTTTCTGCTCTTTTGCACACCAGTACCAGTATCTCTTCTTGCACATGATCATCTGATGATTTATCACTCCAGTGTTAATCTGCTAAATTGTAATTATTCGATTTATTGCCTACCTCATGCCTTTTGCACACATTGTATATAGATTCTCTTTTTTTCTACCATGTTATTGACTTGTTTATTGTTTACTCCATGTGTAACTCTGTGTTGTCTGTTCACACTGCTATGCTTTATCTTGGCCAGGTCGCAGTTGCAAATGAGAACTTGTTCTCAACTAGCCTACCTGGTTAAATAAAGGTGAAATAAATAAAAAAAATAATAAAAAAAAAAAAATTATGTGGTTGTATTGGAATAACCCCAACATCGTCACTGACTGTTTCACAGCTTTGTCAAGAATGGTTATCTCCTGTGCTGCTTGTAGTGTTCCTTAATGGCAAGGAGAGTCTTGGGAAAGAGCTGTCAAACTATGACAGGAGAAGGGAGGCCACGTCGGGGAGAACCGGATAAGAAACGGTTGATCACCCAACCAACTTCCTGCTCCTGCTTTGTAACTTTGCTGTTAGAGCAGTAAAATATCACATCTTGCCATTTTCACAAGGCTTTACTCTCTTTAAGAATCAGAGTCCAGTTGTAGGCTGTTCCCCGGTTCTGTGTGCAGACATATCATATACAAAACCCTGTGAGAAGGTCGCCAAATCTTGCCCAGTCAAGTTGAAGAAGTCAAGGTTACAGAACGGAACCTGGAATTGTTAATATATATGCAGTGAACTGGAAACTCACATTTGTGACAAACCACTAGATTCCCCCACGGCCCTTAGCACTATTGAACGTCTCTTTTTCAGACATTCAAACTACTTGGATAACTTTGTCTAATATTGGAAAACTAGTACTAGGATTATCTCAATCACCTAAGTAGTCACCTAAGTAAAAACGGTTGAAATTGCACAATGTGTGTCAACTGCAGTGCAAAGGATACACCAGATATTTGACCACTAAGTTGAGTTACTATTGGATTTAAAGGGATAATCCATTTATCATTTGACAATATTTATCATGTGAATGTGTTGCCCAATGTCTGGTATGACCTCTGTGGATAATGTGATTGTGTGTATTTGTGTGTGTGTGTGCATATGTGTGTGTGTACTAGTAAGTGTGTGTGCTGTCCATGCACTTGTGTTTCTACAATATTGTATCTTGTCTCCACGCCACTTCATAATATCCTAGTGAAGATGATATATTTGCTTTTGAAAGCTAAAGCAAGTTTGCAATATTTCGGTTACTGCTCAAACAGTGATTCATTGCAATAGATTAGTTCTGCTAGTGTTTGGATCAATAGATTAAATTACACAAGGCTCCCAAAAGGCCAATAGTATTCTCTTTTTTAATGGAAATGCGTAGGAACACCGATACTGTTTTCTCAAAAGCTGATGCACATTGATTTGTGGGGGCACTTTTATAAATTGAGCTCGGCGCTGAGATCAGTATGTGTGCATGTGTGTGTGTGTGTGTGTGTCAGTCTGACTCACTGAGCTGATAGAGCTGGGTGGTAGTGGGAGGGGGTTTAGGCCTTGCACATGTCTGTTTATCACCTCACACCCAGCCATATTTTCTCAAGATTATCATCCTGTCTCTTAGTATCATTGTGTGGATGCATGGGCTTCCCAGCTATGGCTTCTCTTATAGCATCTGGCTCATGTCAGCGGACTGTAGATCAGCTCAGCTCAACTCAGCTCAACTCAGCTCAACTCACCTTGCTAACTGGATCCTGGGCTGATGTTTGTTACAACAGAAATACAGTAGAGTTGTTCTGTCCGTGTGTGTGTGTGTGTGTGTGTGTGTGTGTGTGTGTGTGTGTGTGTGTGTGTGTGTGTGTGTGTGTGTGTGTGTGTGTGTGTGTGTGTGTGTGTGTGTGTGTGTGTGTGTGTGATGTCAGCGTGAACCATGAATGTTATTCCAGCAATAGCACAGCATGGTTTCCAAGTTGTGTTTTTCACCAGACTTTAAATGTTCATGAACACTACTTCAGCTGACACTGTTTCAGCTGACAGACACTGTCTGCCGGTAACCTAGTTAGTCTGTTTGGCTCGGAATATACAGTACTTAGCAGCAGGTGGCTGTTAAATGGGTTGTCAGTCAAAGATGTATTTTTCTTTATGAATTCAGAAAATAATGATATTATTTGCACAGTGTATAATGTAGGCTAGGAGCTTGGAGAAATAAACTGAATGATAGAGAAAAACCTGAGAATCCTCATTTCCCACTACAATATAATAGTGTTTGGTCACAAGACCATCGATATTTATTGGAAAGGAGCATCAAGATCATTGTGTACTTTCACCACCCTGTGAAGTTCATCATCATTTATTTCACCTGTAGCTTAATAAACTGCCTGGTTTCCCGAGTCGTAGTGGAAGGACCACACACCATGTCATCGCGTGACTTCAACTTTACTTCGATAAGATGGTTGTTATATCAATATTTGTGCATAAAGGCGTTTCCACCACCATTTCTCGCATAATTCCTTTTACCAACACAAAAAGATACCACCATGTTGAACAAATGATCTGTCTGCCTTTATAAAATTGTATGGAAACTTCCTATTTCCATCACAGCTGTCGTAATTTATTTTTATACGGTATGACTTTACCCACATATCAACTGTGGATGGAAGCGTGGTTATTGATACACAAAGACTGTGAACCAGTATTTAGCCTTCAGACACACATGGTCACAGAGCCCAGTCAGACCAGCAGTGAGAGCTAATGCTTTTAGAATGTTTTTTGACAAGGGTTTATTGGTGGGAATTTAGTCATTATTGACACATTACTAATAAATTACAATAAATTCGTTTTTAAGTAGTATGGCTAATTATGACTAGATTGTTGTTTGTTAAGATGTGTATGAAGATATGAGTGCCCTTGTATCTGTCCACACTACTGTGATGTTCTCTGAGTGAGAGAATCAATTAAATGACTCGATGGAGACCTATTAATAGTGAAAAGATAAAATAAATAAATGGCTAAAATCACATCTTGGGTACCCTGCTGTGCTGTTGCCTGGTTGACATATGTAGAGACACACACACACTAACGCACACACAGGGACACACAGGGACACATACACTAACGCACACACAGGGGCACACAGGGACACACACACTAACGCACACACAGGGACACACACACTAACGGACACACAGGGACACACATACAGGAACACACAGGGACACACACACTAACCGACACACAGGGACACACACACTAACGCACACACAGGGACACACAGGGACACACACACTAACGGACACACAGGGACACACACACTAACGCACACACAGGGACACAAACTCATACAATTACTTTAACTTTTTATTTAAGATTTGTGTGCGGCAAGGAATGTGCTTATAACTTTACGTTTATGAAAAAGATCTCCTTAGTTTAGCCCAGCCCACCCCTTAGGCCTTAATTGGCTATTCTGTTAGCTGGTTCGGTGAATGGCATTGCTTCTGGATAGTGATACACACTCAGGAAGGACAGAATCCCTGCTGTCTCTAACACAGCAGCCCTGCTTTTAGGAACACTACCTATAATTATAATAAACTGTAATTAGCGTGGCTGTGAGAGCCCATGCCGCAGATACATTAGTGGCCTCTTCTGTGCTAGGGCACATTGCTCTTTAGTGTTCTGTCTGGAGCGTGGTCAGTAATGAAATGATACATATGTTGACAAGGAAGCACACCACAGGCCAAAAGGGGTCATTAGTGAGTTTATAATCATTTTGAAGGATGTTATATAAGGCCACCGTTAATGACAGGGCTGATCGCTCCTTTCCTGTTATTCTCCTCAGTTGACACAGTGAAAAACCAAGAGAATCTTATTTTTCAGTTACTCCAGTCTCGATATAAGTCCCTTGTTGTGTGGCCTGAGGCTCAGCGAGATAGTAGTTTGAGACCTCAAAGAGATAGTAGCTAGTTTAGACAGAGGCTGTTAGGCGTGGTGCTGTTCTGTGCTGTTAAGCAGAGTGTTTACCGGACGCTTCAGGGGATCCAAATGAGATTACATTACTGTCAGATTACATTTTAGAATTCACTCTATTCATTGGTTAACCAGAGTAAAGCGATAGCAGCAGCAGCCTCAGTGAAATAACTAGAGCCATCGTATGTGGCTTGGGATTCCCGAAGTTAAAAGAGAACCCTAAAACCAAAACCAAAATGTTTCTGAAATTCCCACACACCAAGCAACACCACAGAGGCAGACATTTGACCAAAACAATCTTTTAAGTGTAGTATTGCTTCTCTGCCACTATTGAAATTGGACCCCAATGAAAATATAAGACATTCCCTGCAGTATCAGTGATTTATGATTTTAGAGCTATTGAGGGGAAGATTTAATACGAACATAATCAATGATTTTCATTCATCTTCAAATGTCAATGGTTACATTTGATCACGACAGACATGGTATTTTTAGCTTGTTACAGATCCTAAGCTAGTTTGTTTCTAACACATTTACATGATATGTAAATTCTGGTTAGGTTTCCCACTACGGTTTGGAAGATTTCAATAACCTTGTAGTTGACCTGCCCTATGGCAACAAACATGTCTATGGTACAGTGTACAGTATAGCAGTTTTAAGCCCTGTAATCTGCATACATTTACCATCTATTAACATTCACAGCAGAGTGTGTGTGTGTTAGTCACATGATCAGCCTTGCACATGATACTGAATGTTAACACCTTCCTGAGGCCCCTGGAGCCCTTCTGCTCCACAGGTAACAACTCTGTGTGCTCCATGCCATTATAGAAACTACAACTACATAGTTGCAAGCAGGGCCATTTAAAGGTGAGGTACGTGCAGTATGCACTTTGGGTGCAAGACCTTAAAAGGAACCAGTCAATTTGTCCCTTTATGGAAATAGCTTTTGAAGTGGCGTATAATCTTAACTTTAGTTGAACTTACTGATAGCATTATGTGATAGTTACGCTATTTAGTAGCTTCCTGAATAAAATATTTTATTTCTATCAGCACATGTACTCTCACACACAAACATGTTGACATTTTCATAAACACAGTAGACTATAAAGGTATGGGGGTTGTAAATGGGGCTGGGAGAACTCTGTTCCACCTCATAAACTTGATCCTTTACCAACAGCAGTAGCATTATACTACTTGGCTCTCGGTAAAGCCGCAATTTTACAGTCAAAACGCCAGGGAAACGGCTCTGTTCAAATTGCTGCTCAACTCTGCAACAACGAGAGGCTCTTAAAACCAACTCCCTAGGAGAGGTTCAGTGTTTTACAGAACACCTACAGTAATAGATCTGCATGGGTATCGACCTACCTACCGTAGACCTGTGTCCTCTCCTCAAAGCACATCCAGCACTGCTTCCATCCACACCTCAAACAGCCCAATTGTTGGATTCTGTAAACAAATTAAATCAGCTTCTCCTCCACAGCTTCTCGCTCTCCTGCGCTTCAGGCAGTTCAGTGTACCTGCTCTGCTGTGCATGCCGAGCTACCGTGGTGGGCGGTAGAGGTAGTGGCCTAGGGTCCACAGTGTGTGTGAGGACATGAAGGAGTGAGGTAGAGGTAGAGGAGAAGAGGGGAACAGAACAGAACAACAGCAGGCCTGGATGTGTCCTGTGGGTGAAGGAGCGAGGGAGGGAGAGGTAGAAGAGAGGAGAGGAAAGGAGCGTAGATGAAAGGAGAGGAACAGAACAACAGCAGGCCTGGCTGTGCCCTGTGGGTGCTGCCGCCTGTCACTTCCCCTCTAATCTCCTCTTCACGGGGCCTGTCCCATCCTCTCAGCTCCTGCCCAGTGTGGGGGGTGATGTGTAAGTGAGAACATTACCCTACTCACTGATGGATCAGCCCTCCTAACCACTGGGCCTGTGTGTGTTTGTGTGTGTGTCTACAAAAAAACACAGCGGCTCTGTGAGTCTCTTGTGTTATGTGGTTAGTTCTACCATGAGGCCTTGATTGGGCTCTGCGACTCACAGAATAACTCAGTGACTGACTGGCTTTCATCTCCGCGCCTCTGGGTGCCAGCTGCGATGGTAGTCATTATTTAGATGCGTTAGATGTGTTCGCTCTGTGATGAGAAAGAATGTCCCGCCCGTACAGAGTCAAAAATAAATGTCAGAAACTGCTCAGGTTTTGTGAAGATATGTCCCCTTTTACTGCAACCCATACTAGAACGTAATAATCATGGACAGCACATTGTTGCATTGATTCTGCAGGTTAGTGATTCAGATAGATCAATCCAGACTTTGTGAGAGGGGATGGATGCAGTCACTCAATCATGGAAGATGATGAGGGCTCGGCTTGGCTGTTCACTGCTAATTGCGTCTTGAAGCCATCAGTCAGCCACTTCCCTGTAAATTACTGGGTCCTGTTCTTTTTAGATGTTTGTTTAATGAATTACAAAATGTGTGCGTGTGTGTGTGCTGAGGAAAAACACTGTATTTCCAACCGGGCTTTCTGCTGTGTCGCGTCGTACTTGGTTGCAAACAAAGGATCAATAGAGATGGTGTTTCATCAGAGGAAGAGCAGAGAGAGAGGAAGAAAGCCCAGATAGAACAGGTATTATTTAAGGATTGATTCCTGGTGTTTTGGACCAACTTGGCTAACCCATCATTGTTATCAAATGCTGCCTGTCTTCCACAGCCACTTTGGGTGGTGAAGGACGTGTTGTACTGTACAGGCCCTGGGATGAGAGAGAGAAAGACAGAGTGGCCCTCCACCACTCCAACACGACGTCAATGCAGTTTCCTTAAAGCCTATAAACATACATCACAATATGTTCTACAGCACAGAGACTATGTGAGATGGCCTTCATTTAAAGGAGATAGACCCATGGAGTCAGTAGGATTCATTTTACAGTATGGCTCTGACTGGTCAGAATGAACGCCTTATTCAGCTGTTTTAACACTAACATCACTCTATTGGTCAATTACAAAGAAGGTCCAGACAAAATTTGACCAGCTCACTTCCCGCCAGATTTTTCCCATTGGACCCAGGATGCTGCCTCACCACTCTAACCACTAGGCTACCTGCCGCCCGGTTGTCGTCTGCTCTACAGGCTGCTCCTGAGCAATGTGTCTTACTGAGTCCTGTATACTCCTCTGGGAACTTTAGCCACTCCTTCAGAGCTATGGTGTTCTGTGCATCATTTAGTCTTGAAAAGACACAGTGATTGAAAATTATTCAAACTCCTCGTCAGAGCCTTTAACATGTGGGTTAGGCCGGTCAGCGCACACACAACCACAAACAAGCACACACACACAACCACAAACAAGCACACGCACACAGACACAAACGTTTACATCTAAGTATAAGCGAGAAAAAGTAGATGTCTCCCCTGGTGTGGAGTGAGTTACATCATATGCTGTTAGAGCAGTTTCATTGATCACTAGACTATTTAGCATGAATATGTATGAACTTTCCAATTTGTAAGTCGCTCTGGATAAGAGCGTCTGCTAAATGACTTAAATGTAAATGTAAATGTAGCAGGGGTATTGAACTCTGACCCTACGAGGTCCGGAGCCTGCTGGTTTTCTGTTCTACCTGACCATAATTGCACACACCTGGTGTCTCAGGTCTAAATCAGTCCCTGATTACAGGAGAACAATGACAAAAAGCAGTGGAACTGTCTTCGAGAACTGGCCACAACTTTAAAAGAGTATAGGAATGTCATTATATACTGAACAAAAATATAAAAGCAACATGCAACAATTTCAAATATTTTACTGAGTTGTAGTTCATATACGGAAAATAGTCTATGAAATAAATAAATTCATTAGACCCAAATCTATAGAATCTATAGATTGTACATGACTGTGCAGGTGCGCAGCCATGGGTGGTCCTGGGAGGGCATAGGCCTACCCACTTGGGAGCCAGGCCCACCCACAGGGCAGCCAGGCCCAGCCAATCAGAATTAGTTTTTTTCTCACAAAAGGGCATTATTACAGACAGAAATACTCCTCAGAAAAAGAGAAATACGTTTTTTGTGCGTATGGAAAACTTGTGGGATCTTTTATTTCAGCTGTTTGGGACCAACACTTTACATGTTGTGGTATCCAATCGCTAGTAATTACTATCTTGTCTCATCGCTACAACTCCCGTACGGGCTCGGGAGAGACGAAGGTCGAAAGCCATGCGTCCTCCGAAGCACAACCCAACCAAGCCGCACTGCTTCTTAACACAGCGCACCTCCAACCCGGAAGCCAGCCGCACCAATGTGTCGGAGGAAACACCTGGCCCCCTTGGTTAGCGCGCACTGCGCCCGGCCCGCCACAGGAGTCGCTGGAGCGCGATGAGACAAGGATATCCCTACCGGCCAAACCCTCCCTAACCCGGACGACGCTAGGCCAATTGTGCGTCGCCCCACGGACCTCCCGGTCGCGGCCGGCTGCGACAGAGCCTGGGCGCGAACCCAGAGACTCTGGTGGCACAGCTGTGTTTATATTTTTATTCAGTATAGATCATCCTCACCATTTACTAACTATACATTCATACACTCTCTCTGTGATCTTGATTATGGCGAATCAGTTGATTGGTCCAGTTACATAGCTGTTTGTTTGTTCTTCCTCCATATGTTTTATTTAATAGCACATTGACTTATAGTCTGTTCTACAAAGTCCTCTGTTGTATGCAGAGTTCTAAAGTACAGAGGCTGTTGGATAATTGAATGGAAAACAGTAGTGGCGTGTTTTGACAAACCCCACATATTCTCCCCCACATCAAAGCAAGGCCCTGTTCAAATGAGACATCTCTCAGGTCCAGATTTAGTTCTGTGGCTGACATGACAGGCTCCTCTAATAGTGCTGGCCACGGAGTAGTTTTGATCTTGGGAAAGAAGAGACAGAGAGATCATGGAAGTAATTGCGAGTGCCAGTGGACATCCCCTATCTAATGCAATCTGCCTTTCTCCTGGCCTGCAATTATCAAGAAGGACAGACTAGAGCAGTGGTCCCTGTGCTGTCTGTCTGTTGCCTGTGCTGTCTGTGCCGTCTGTAGGCCAGGCCAGCAACATCAGCAGTAATGTCATGCAGCAGGTCAGTGACATGCAGGTAGAGGGCTGCTGGACACAGATGATGGTGATGATGTTGTGGGGTTGAGAATTAGATTGTAATGTTATCCTTTCTCACACTGGTCAACTAAGCCTGGTTTAGTGATGATGATGATGCTGCTGCTGTTGCTGCTGATTCTGATGATGTTGACGATGACAATAGCATCATCACACTCGTCAGTGCATGATCAGAGAAGATTTATGAATATTTATGAATATTTATGAATTCAGGAGCTTTTTGTTTCTCTTTATTACCTGTATGTATAAAACGCACCAAGGAAATCTATTTAGGCTACCACTGGTTAATACTGATTGGTAGTTTCCACAATTAAGTATTTTTGCAATTAGACAAAAGCAGACTAACTTTTTTTTATTTGATCACCAATCGCTTCTCTGTTGGAGTTGTTTCAGGAGGGATACATCGGGTGCTGCAATTGGTGGATGGAGAGAATGATTTGATACGTGAGTAAACAACAGAGAGAGAGAGGAAGAAGAGGGATAAGACGAATAAAGGATGAGTGGGGTAGAGAGTGAGATGCCCAGCCCCCAGGCATTGCCTGACAACCTACTGTTGTCCCCCTGTTTCCATGGCAATGACGACAAGGTGCCTAAAGTGGAGGGATATGGGAAGGGGCTGGGGGAGGGGAGAAATGGAGAGAGAGAGCGAGAGAGAGTGAGAGACAGGAAGAGAGAGGAAAATAAAGAAAATGTGAATGTTTGTAGTAGAAGGATTGGAAGAGGGGTAAAACAAGCTCTGCCAAGCTATCTTTTAGAGCACCGTTTTCTATAGCTTTTTTTGTTGTCTTGGACTGTCCATTCCCCATCACATAGACATGCAGTGTCAATAAAGAGTAGTGGCCTCCCTGGACAAAAGGTTAAGAGAGCTGTTCAGGGCTGTAGTTTACGTAGATAGAAGCACTAATGTTCTTGTCGTATTCTCAAGAGGCACTAGAGAAGGATGGAGGACAGCGAGAGGGGTTCGAGCGAGAACACACACCTCTCACCCTCATTCATAAAACATCAGCAGAGAAGGACTTCTGAAGGTCAGAACAGAACTGCTCATGCTATCATCAGACTAAAGGTTCACTGTGATGGAAGAATTCACCTTCAATGTGCTTATTAACGTTAACCTCCTCCATCTCATGGTGATGTCATGCTCCATTTTACAGACTCACTGAATGATCTCCTCTCAGATCCTGACTCTTGTGTGTGTGAATATTTGAGATGGAAACCATGTCTCTTTTTTATGGCCAACACAATGCCCTGAGAAACGGTTAAAAGTGTCCCGGAATTTGGGTTTACAAGATGTTTGCTCCAAATTGTATCATCTGAGCTCATCTCTGAATTGGGATTAAAGTGCTCACTCTGATTGACTAGCGAGGGGTGTAAGCTCTCCACATTCATGAGATGAAAGCAACTGCAGCCTCCTCCCTGGCTGTGGGCTCTCCACTGATCACACAGAGGCAGTAGACATCAAGTGTCACCCCTTTTAAAGCAGGCCTCGCTTAGACATCCATTTAATTACGAGACTGCTCCATTTAATTAAGGCGGGGTGGCGAGTTTCTCCTGACACATCCAATTCAGCCCTGTATATACATAGGCTCAGCAGCTACTCTGTACAGGATTTACACACATACACACACAAACGCTGAATGGCAGTTTGGCAAGGAATGGATTGTTTTTAGTAAGCGTTTTCCTAGCCAAAGATATATGAGGGGAGAGTGGATTAACTGTTACAGTAGAAGAGGCAGTAAGAGCTGCACAAGCTCTCCAATGCTTGTGTGTGGCCGGGAAACTGAATGTTAGATGGAAAGAATATCAGTTTGTGTTGAATATATGCTGAGCTTGTATGATGGTAGATTATGAAAATACAGTATCTACTGCAGGGCTCTGTTCCTGGAGAGATACCGTCCTGTAGGTTTTCGCTTCAACCCCACTCTAGCGCACCTGATTCTAATAATTCGCTGGTTGATAAGATGAATCAGGTCGGTTACAACTGGGGTTGGATTGAACACCTACAGGAGGGTAGCTTCCAGGAACAGGGTTGGAGAGCCCAGATCTACCTTGTATAACCAGGGTTTTGCCTTGCAGAGGAGAAACACTTAGCCAGGAAGCCCCAGCCACTAGAACTCAGTAGCTAAACATCATGAAAACTGAATATGACAGGGGAGGTAGGAGGTAGAGGTAGTGGAGAACATCATCTGATAACCCAGGGTAGTCTTACTGCTACCTCTTCACCATGCTGGCATGGCCTCCTCCTATTCAAGCAGCAGGTTTCTATTGGACAGGATCCAACATTCCTGTCATCGTCCACCACTCTAGACCACCTGCTGTCCACCATGCTGCCCAGGGCTGGACCAGTGACCTTGGACTTACCATATGACCTAGAAGGCAGTAAGTAGTGTCAACAATCAGAGAGAGTAGCACTTTACCTGATGACATAAACAGCAGAAAAACATAATTTCACAGAAGACAAAGACAATAACACGGAGTGCAATCTGTCTTGATGGAACAGAACATCATAACACAGGGGTCAGAGGTCAGGGAACATCATAACACCAACCTCCACTCACTCCAGATGGACAGCTCAACCACAGGTGGCGTGAAACTCTCAGTAAGCTTCACACTGGGAGGAGATCATTCACATGCACCTCACTTTCCCCCTGCGACATGTCATGTCACAAAGCAGTTCCAGAATCACCCATATCACACTCTAATAGGTGTGGAAGCAATATAAGAGACTATTGCTTAGCTGTGTATGGAATCTGTAACAGGGCTGTGATGTGTGTGTTTGTGAGTGTGTGTTTGTGTGCGTGTCTCTCTCTCTCTCTCTCTCTGATGAGTTTGGAAGCTTGCATCACATTGGATGTGAGTGAGATTTCGTGCACCCCCCACAGCTTTGAGGTTGATGGAAAATCATTATGGATCTTGGCAAGTGGCCGGCGGGTGGTTGCCTAGGAAACCTGGCTATCTGTCGGTGGCTCCCTTCTTCCCATGCGTCTTGGTGACCTGAGGTATGTGAAATGCCCAGGTTTTAAGACCTTCACTCAGAGTAATGTGTGCTTTGATGGGTGGCAGGGGGTCTTGCATGAATGAATGAGATTAAATAAAACCCTTTAGAAACATAGAATCCATGATGCACGCTGCTCTGTGTGATGTTTACCAGCACTGTGGAGGCTTTATTGTAGAAAACAACCATCTTCCACTGGTAGCCAGTGTGTCATTATCATGCAGGTGATTGCAGATGATATGGTTTATCATTGTCGTCTGCCTTGTTTTAGTGGGATTGGCTGAGCCCCGTTCACAGTGAGTGGCCCCAATGCTGAATGGGGGCAGGGCATTATGTGAGGCACAGGGAGCGTGGAGGGACAGTCGGGGGGGTTGACAGTGTCCACTCTTATGTTGTTATGCTGTAAACCATAACCCCCACAGCATTCCAACAGCCCTCTCCACCCCTACCCCTGCCGTCCCCATCCACAGTTCCATCATTACAGCCTCATCACCACCATGCCCATCTCTGTGTGAGAGAGAGAGAGCAGTGACCTCTGGGACAGGCCAGTGACTGCAGGGGGCATGCTCCTTGTGATTATCCCTGTTCTCCACTGATGCCTGGGGGTATAGGGTGCTGTAATCACTGCCCCTCCTCCCTTATTCCACCTCCCACAGTCAGCTCAGGGTCAGTTATCATAACAGTACTAATGGAAAAGCCTGGGAGAACACATCATGAATAGTCGTGGGCTCTGGGCTGAGGGGATGAGAATAGAGCTTGCACTGCTGTAGGGCAGCTCTATAAGAGGGTCCAGAGTTGTGTCCTGCAATGTAAAGGAGATGTGGAGGGTAGGGGTGTAGGTGTAGAGGAGTGTGTAGGGGTGTATATATACACACACTACCATTCAAAAGTTTGGGGTGACTTAGACATTTCCTTGTTTTTGAAAGAAAAGCAATTTTTTTGTCCATTAAAATAACATCAAATTGAACAGAAATACAGTGTAGACATAGTTAATGTTGTAAATGACTATTGTAGCTGGAAACGGCAGATTTTTTATGGAATATTTACATAGGCGTACAGAGGCCCATTATCAGCAACCATCACTCCTGTGTTCCAATGGCACGTTGTGTTAGCTAATCCAAGTTTATAATTTTAAAAGGCTAATTGATCATTAGAAAACCCTTTTGCAATTATGTTAGCACAGCTGAAAACTGTTGTTCTGATTAAATAAGCAATAAAACTGACCTTCTTTAGACTAGCTGAGTATCTGGGGCATCAGCACTTGTGGGTTTGATTACAGGCTCAAAATGGCCAGAAACAAAGACCTTACTTCTGAAACTCGTCAGTCTATTCTTGTTCTGAGAAATGAAGGCTATTCAATGCGAGAAATTGCATCTCGTACAACGCTGTGTACAACTCCCTTCACAGAACAGCGCAAACTGGTTCTAACCAGAATAGAAAGAGGACTGGGAGGCCCCGGTGCACAACTGAGCAAGAGGACAAGTACATTAGAGTGTCTAGTTTGAGAAACAGATGCCTCACAAGTCCTCAACTGGCAGCTTCATTAAATAGTACCCACAAAACACCAGTCTCAACGTCAACAGTGAAGAGGCGACTCTGGGATGCTGGCCTATATAAAAAAGGAACTCAGTCCCGGCTTTCAACTTATTCTTGAAAGTTTTAATAGTAAAGTGCACAAGGTGTAGGGTGTTCACTCACTGCTGTAGAATGTAGAGAAAAACGGAGCAGTTTTCACGCTGGTATAAAGGATTTGGAGACAGGCGCAGGAGTACATCATCTGGGTTTTTAATACATCCAAAACAAACACATATACAAAACACTGGGATGTACCCAAACAAAAGAGCGAGGGTAAACCTCGTAGAACGACACAGGACGAGACCCGTAATACACAAAGCACGCAGCACAGGCTGAGACAACGCATTGGCACTCACACGACCAACGGACATGGGAACAATAATCGACAACCCAATGGGGTAACAAAGGGCACATTTATACAATTACAATCAGTGAGGAATTGGAACCAGGTGTGTGTAATGACAGTTCAGTGCAGCCTAGAAGGCTGGTGACGTTGACCTCCGGAACTGGAGAAACGAATGAGTAGCAGTACCGGGGGGGATCCGTGATAGCAGTTCAAGAGGGTGCTACGAAATTAATGTTAAAACGTTGTTTTCTTTGCCCCAATGTCATTATAAATTACATAGAATGAATAATTAGATTGTTATCTACAATATTATAACCTTAATATACTTGTACTTGACAGTGTTGGTGAAATAAGAATGTTAGTTTGCTGTGACCGTTGCTAGTTTAGATTGCACCGCTCTTGGTTGCATCTCTTCCATATTTGGTGTTGTGATCTTTCCTCTGGTTGGACCAATCAAATTTAACTTGATACCTTCGTCATTTTCACCTCCAGATCCTTGGCTTTCATTGCCTATAACCGTGATCAATCTACATTGACAGGGCTGTTTCTATGGTGATTTAAAGGGAAAGACTCAGAAAACAGGAACAGGTTGTCTTCGCATAAAGTGGATGTTGAAATTGAGTCTGTTAGCTTTGTAAATTAATATATATTTAGTCCCTATTTAGTTTTGTATTCTGCAAATTTTATTTACGAAAAAAAATTCACTCACGAACCTGCAGCCACTCGTTAGCTTGTTAGTTGATGTTCGAAAGTAGTTCTGCTGCGAAGCAGCGCCACAGAGTTCTATTGAGCAATGACGACTTTTTGATCATGCCTGTGATGACATTCCATTCACTCTAAACATGCTAAATTCTGAGTAAATCGTTGATTATTTTTTAAGCATATATTGTAGAGAGATTGTGTTTTCCTGACTGAATTTTCTATAAACCTTGAATTAATTAATACTTTTCTGTGTGAACACCCTACAAGGTGCAATTTCAAAAGTGGGTAGTGCATCATCAGTTTTCCTCTTGTCATATCAGCATACCTTAGAGAGCTATTTATAACTTGTCAGAAATGTCCAGATCAACTAGCCCATGTCAGCTACTGTTTTTTAGCTAGGATTTTTAGCTCATATATTTTGTTGTAATGTTTGAGTCACTCAAATATCACATGAATAGACATTAGACATGGCAAAATGTATAGAATTGTGAGAAAATGAGCTTTAAAACTGGAAAGTTCTCTGCACACCATGACAAAATGTGTAGAATTGCAGGAAATAAGTTTTAAACCTGCTAAATGTTCTCTCCACCAACAAGAGGGGTGTGAACAGTTTATGTCATGAACAGTGCTTGTGCCCATAGAAATAGACGTGGCGTGCGCGCGTGCAGTGGGGGCACTGGATGTTCCCCAATGCTGTAAGGGGGGCCTGAGTAAAAAGGTTTGGGAACCCCTGTATTAGAGCTCCATTTCCAATAACTTTGCTTTTGTCTTGGACAGTCCCATTCCCCGTCACATAGACATCTCAATAAAGAGTAGTGGCCTCCCTGGACAAAAGGTTAAGAGAGCTGTTCAGGGCTGTAGTTTACGTAGATAGCAGCACTAATGTTCTTGTCGTATTCTCAAGAGGCACTAGAGAAGGATGGAGGACAGCGAGAGGGGTTCGAGCGAGAACACACACCTCTCACCCTCATTCATAAAACATCAGCAGAGAAGGACTTCTGAAGGTCAGAACAGAACTGCTCATGCTATCATCAGACTAAAGGTTCACTGTGATGGTAGAATTCACCTTCAATGTGCTTATTAACGTTAACCTCCTCAATCTCATGGTGATGTCATGCTCCATTTTACAGCCTCACTGAATGATCTCCTCTCAGATCCTGACTCTTGTGTGTGTGAATATTTGAGATGGAAACCATGTCTCTTTTTTATGGCCTACATAATTCCCTGAGAAAATATTAAAATAATTCTCATCTATATTATTCGTAGTCGTCTATTTACCACCACAGACCGATGCTGCCACTAAGACCGCACTCAACCAACTCTGTAAGGCCATAAGCAAACAAGAAAATGCTCATCCAGAAGCGGCGCTCCTAGTGGCCGGGGACTTTATTGCAGGCAAACTTTAATCAGTTTTACCAAATTTTTGCCAGCATGTCACATGTGCAACCAGAGGGAAAAGAACTCTAGACCACCTTTACTCCACACACAGAGATGCATACAAAGCTCTCCCCCACCCTCTATTTGGCAAGTCTGACCATAATTCTATCCTCCTGATTCCTGCTTACAAGAAAAAACTAAAGCAGGAATTACCAGTGACTCGCTCAATAAGGAAGTGGTCAGATGACGCGGATGCTACACTACAGGACTGTTTTGCTAGCACAGACTGGAATATGTTCCGTGATTCATCCAATGGCATTGAGGCGTAAACCACCTCAGTCATTGGCTTCATCAATAAGTGCATCGAAGACGTCATCCCCACAGTGACCGTACGTACATATCCCAACCAGAAGCCATGGATTACAGGCAACATCCGCATCGAGCTAAAGGCTAGAGCTGCCGCTTTCAAGGAGCGGGACACTAATCCGGATGCTTATAGGAAATCCTGCTATGCCCTCAGATGAAACATCAATCAAGCAAAACATCAATATAGGATTAAAATTGAATCCTACTACACCGGCTCTGACGCTCGTTGGATGTGGTAGGGCTTGAAAACTATTACGGACTACAAAGGGGAAACCAGACACGAGCCCAGTGACGCGAGCCTACCAGACGAGCTAAATGCCTTTTATGCTCGCTTCGAGGCAAGCAACACTGAAGCATGCACGAGAGCACCAGTTGTTCTGGATGACTGTGTGATAACACTCTCGGTAGACGATGTGAGCAAGACCTTTAAACAGGTCAACATTCACAAAGCCGCGAGGCCAGATAGATTACCAGGATGTGTACTCAAAGCATGCGCGGACCAACTGGCAAGTGTCTTCACTGACATTTTCAACCTCTCCCTGACCGAGTCTGTAATACCTACATGTTTCAAGTAGATCACCATAGTCCCTGTGCCCAAGGAAGCAAAGGTAACCTGCCTAAATGATTACCGACCCGTAGCACTCACGTCGGTAGCCATGAAGTGCTTTGAAAGGCTGATCGTGGCTCACATCAACAGCATCCTCCCGGATACCCTAGACCCACTCCAAATTTCATACCGCCCCAACAGATCCACAGATGACGCAATCTCAATCGCACTCCACACTGCCCTTTCCCACCTGGACAAAAGGAACACCTATGTGAGAATGCTGTGTAGGAGTGTGTATGGGTGTGTAGGTGTGTAAGAGTGTGTACAGGCTGCAGCGTGCATAAACGCTCCGGACTGGAATGTGGCCTGGGGGGCAGACAGACAGGAGAGGGGGCTTTGGGGTCAATGGATATAGGAGGGCTTATTGGGTTTTGTCTTCCAAAAAGCATAGTTTTACTTTTCTGTTCAGTTGGTGGACTGCAAAAAATACATTGTTGCGATATCAGATACTTGTGTTGTGGAAGGCTTATGATTGATCACAATGTGTACTGTTCAGGATGTCAGTGTTGTTATGCTGTGTGTGTGTGTGTGTGTGTGTGTGTGTGTGTGTGTGTGTGTGTGTGTGTGTGTGTGTGTGTGTGTGTGTGTGTGTGTGTGTGTGTGTGTGTGTGTGTGTGTGTGTGTGTGTGTGTGTGTGTGTGTGTGTGTGTGTGCGCGTGTGTGCGTGCGTGCGTGGCTGTCAGAGTGTAGTACATTCTTTCATGTCTCTGTGTGGCACAACCTGTGATGAGTTGCTTGGAAATCTTGGACCCCTCTTTCATTCCATTTCAGTAGCCATTTTTTTTTTGGTGTGCATATGTATGTGTTCTACACGCCAGAATTGTTGGCTCAGTTGATGGTCATGAGTGTGGCCAGTGTGTCTGTTGGTGGCTATGTGTAAATGCTGTGCTTTGTTTTGTGTGGGTAAGGGGGTTGTTGTATATCTCTGGATGGTAAGCTATACACTGTAGGGACCGTGTAGTGAAGCCAGATGTGGGAGAGAGAAAAGAGAGAGGCTATTCTTCCCTGATGATAGACAACACTAAACAACAGGAATCTGATTGGAGTCTGATTGGAAGCCATCTCAATACAGAAACCTTTAATGGTAGGATGCAGGAATCGATGGCCCTGATTTTGTATAGCTAATGAGAGCAGATTTGGGTATTTCATGGATAATTTGCTCCTTTTAGAGAATACGTTGTTTTTTTATTAATAACAGTCAGTTGAGAATGAGATTGATTGATTAGCTAATTTGTGTGTCCCATTTTGAACGCAAAGCCCACAGTGTGTATAAACTGCAGCAGGGCAGAAGTGAAAGAAAATGAGCTTTTCCAAACTGGTGAGTTGAGCTGAATAGGTGGCCAGGCCTCAGTGACTAAAGTGGTAAAGTGTTGTGTCTTAATCCTTTTCCCAGTGCAGCGGAGAGAGGAATCCCTGCGTGATTGACACAAAGCTATCACCGGCAGCCCTCTCCATATCACCTCTCAGACAGAGACAACCATAGCTACAGCCTCTGCTCCAGCCAGCCTCAGCCCAGGGTTTAGCAGCTCCACTAGCCCCTAAAGCCTGCCTGACTCCTTCCCCCTGTCTCCTTCTCCAGGGGACCAGAGTTGTTTCACTCTCAGACACCCAACTTCCTGAATGTTCCCCTTATGACTAGCTTTCAGAGTAGAGACAAGGCTGAGTGGATTCTCTGCTCTACCACTGATATCTCACCAGTTAAGAGTGTTAGCTAATGAATGTTCCCTTCGTCCCCTGGAAGAGGGCTGGTGCAGGGCTTAATGCAGCCAGCCTGTCCTTCCTCTCCTCCACCATCTGAGATGTAAGAATGAAATGGGGAGATAAGAGGGAGGAGTCTCCTGGGTGCCATGACAACTAAACTCTATGGAAAGAAAAGTGAAACTTAACTGTGTTGCCGCGGTAATAGCCATCCATTCATGTGCTCCTGGGTTCTTTATGTGGTATCAGAGGTTGACAGGGACTGTTTGGAGATCAGGTGTGTGAGACGGTTACGGTGTTGCTCTGGACCAGAGGTGTCTGTGCTAACGACAGGAGCAGAGGAGAGGAGCTGATCTCTGTGTCTGCTGTCTGGCACAGACCTGGGCTGCTTTTACTGCTGAACAGATTTACTACCAGACTGCAATTGCAGGGATACTGCCTTTATCTCCAGCTCTCTCCCTCCCTCTCATGCTCTCTCTCTCTCTCTCTCTCTCTCTCTCTCTCTCTCTCTCTCTCTCTCTCTCTCTCTCTCTCTCTCTCTCTCTCTCTCTCTCTCTCTCTCTCCCTCTCATGCTCTCTCTCCGTCCCTCTCATGCTCTCTCTCTCGCTCTCTCTCTCTTTCTCTTCCTCTGTTGCAACAGAATGCGTGATCTATAATTCATGAGAGCAAATAGATATTGAAGCGTTCACATCTCGGTAGAAATCTGCCTTTGAAATGATCATCTCTCCAAGCTTCCGAAACATATTCATGTCACTTCCAGAATATGTTTAATGATGCCATCAAATTATCATTTCACAATTAAAATGACTGAGTATGTAAAATCATCTTGGTCACTGTTCAAAACAACAAATCTTACTGTGGAGGCATTAACATGCTTAATTATGTAGACAGTAGGCATGTTACAGTGATAAGATGTGTACATTTTGGCAGACAATAGGTATTGGCTCCTGCACGCTGTATATACAACTCTATGTTCATTTCGGGTGTTCTCCCTTTTTGTCATTGCTAATCTGCAGTCAGGGAGTCACTCAGCACATTTTGATTGGACAAGATAAATAATCCTCCTGATCTAAAGCAGTAATGATCTGCTAGTCTCACTGATCTTCAGCCCTCATCTAAAATGGGTCAAATGTGAATAACACTGTGCAAATTTAACATCTCCCAAATATTCTTACTTTACATCCATTGGGGCTCTGTAAGATAGTAGGCTAGATCCCAGGCAGTTTTGTCAACGGGCGCACAGCCCCAGTAGTCTGATGGAATCAGGTGCAAAATGGTGGTATTTATGTGCAGGTGCAGAAGGTGAGCTGGAACTAAGGAATATGGACAATGGCCATTACATAATACATGTCACAGATATTAGGACATAAACATTCAAAGAATAACGATATTAGGAAAATACCCCTCAACATAGAAAACTCAAATGATTGAATATGCAGATGTGACGCTCCCCAAAGCAGTTCAGGTCAGCGATACAAAGTAACTTTAAACTAATAATAAACAATGTCAAATGTTTTACTCGTGTGTGATTTTTATGTAACAACCGCAATGCATGTTAGAAGGGTTTTAACAACAGGAATATGCCTGAAAAAGTTAGCAACATAAACAAACATTAGCATTTCCAATCGGTGTTTGTGTAAAATGAGGGGACAGCATTGGAGTGGGCGCTCTCCAGTGCGCATCGTCACTCACCGTCTGCTTCAGTGTGTTTTCAGTATTTTTTTTATTTTTGAGTATCAGCCAAAGACGTAAACAAGTCGCCCTTGTTAGGGAAAGGCTGCCTGTAGGTCTGATGTCTTTCCAGCTGAATTCAGGGATTCAGAGAGAGGCTAGTGTGTAAAACAGAGGTGATGGAGAGGGGGAGAGAGAGAGAGAGAGAGAGAGAAGCTAGGTGGGTGGGGGAGTGTTGTTGGTTAATGATGGGTGAAGGAGGGTGAAGGAGAGAGAATGTAGAGAAACAGAATGCTGGAGGCTAATAGAACACCAGGTATGACATTCTTTTTTTTTACTGTGATACTGTGATGTGTCAACTCACACCAAGGAGATATGATCACAATCCAAGATCACACCACAGTGAACCATACGGAAAAACCTAGTACCCATGTCTGTCTTTCCCCTTTCTCTCACATGCGGGGACTGTTCATGACCATGTTGGTTATCCTAACTGTTGTACTGCATTTTCTTCCCTTCCACTGACCTATAGTGTTGTTCTCTTTCAGGTGCTGCTGTCTGGACTGATAGGAGTGGTGTCATGGAAGAGGCCTCTCTCTCTGGTGGTGAGTGATAGTCTAACTCTAACTTCCTGATCTGACCTAACCTTCTCAGAGGGGATATTTGCCCAGGGCAACTAGTTTTCTAGGGCAACTAGTTTTCAGTGGTGTAAAGTACCTAAGTAAAAATACTTTGAAGTACTACTTAAGTAGTTTTTGTAGGTATCTGTACTTTACTTGACTATTTATATGTGTGTTAACTTTTACTTTTACTCCACTACATTCCTAAAGAAAATAATACATACATTTTCCCTGACACCCAAAAGTACTCGTTACATTTTGAATGCTTAGCAGGACAGGAAAATGGTCTAATTTACTCACTTAAAGAAAAGATCCCTGGTTATCCCTACTGCATCTGATCTGGTGGACTCACTAAACACAAATGCTTTGTTTGTAAATGATGTCTGAGTGTTGGAGTGTGCCCCTGGCTATCCATAAATTTAAAAAACAAGAAAATTGTGCCGTCTGGTTTGCTTAATATAAGGAATTTGAAATGATTTATACTTTTACTTTTCATACTTAAGTATATTTTAGAAATTACATTTACTTTTGCTACTTAAGTATATTTAAAAGGAAACACTTTTACTCAAGTAGGATTTTACTAGGTGACTTTCACTTTTACTTCAGTCAATTTCTATTAAGTAAACCTTACTTTTACTCAAGTATGAAAATTGGGTACTTTTTCCACCACTGCTGGTTTTGGCACCCAGGGTAACAACATGCGATGGTGTTGTCTGTGTGACCCTCTACTGTGAGAAGGCCTGGATTTGTGCTAGCTGGGATAAAAGCCTGTTAAAACAGATCACAACTCCAATGCCTTTGAGAAAGGATACTCTCAGCTCAACCACTGACCTGGCAATTGTCAGACTACACTAAACTAGGAACTGTTTGCCATATATATTGCTTTTAGTTCTGTAATAGGGACAATCTTTCCACTGTGTCGTCAGTACAGTCGCCTACAGTGTCAGGAATCAAAATGGGCTGAAATGCTTCAAGCAGCACAGAAATGACAGATATGTTTGTGCTCAGTCATCTTTGCAATGAGTTTTAATTCCTCATAAGTAGTTGTTTTTCTTTGTTTGTAATGCCGGAGGGTTGTATCAAAAACACTATACTGTCTTCAGAAACAGCTATGTTGTAGGTCCTTATACAGTGCCTTGCAAAAGTATTCATCCCCTTGGCGTTTTTCCTATTTTGTTGCATTACAACCTGTAATTTAAATAGATTTTTATTTGGATTGCATGTAATGGACATACACAAAATAGTCCAAATTGGCGAAGTGAAATTTAAATAATTACTTTTCTAAAAAATTAAAAACGGAAAAGTGGTGCGTGCATATGTATTCACCCCCTTTGCTATGAAGCCACTAAATAAGATCTGGTGCAACCAATTCAATTCAGAAGTCACATAATTAGTGCATTCTAAGTGTCACATGATCTGTCACATGATCTGTCACATGATCTCAGTATATATATACCTGTTCTGAAAGGCCCCAGAGTCTGCAACACCACTAAGCAAGCGGCACCACCAAGCAACAGAGAGGCACCGTGAAGACCAAGGAGCTCTCCAAACAGGTCAGGGACAAAGTTGTGGAGAGGTACAGATCAGGGCTGGGTTATAAAAAAATATCAGACAGAAACTTTGAACATCCCACAGAGCACCATTAAATCCATTATTAAAAAATGGAAAGAATATGGCACCACAACAAACCTGCCAAGAGAGGGCCGCCCCCCAAAAATCACAGACCAGGCAAGGAGGGCATTAATCAGAGAGGCAACAGAGACCAAAGATAACCCTGAAGGAGCTGCAAAGCTCCACAGCGGAGATTGGAGTATCTGTCCATAGGACCACTTTAAGCCATACACTCCAGAGAGCTGGGCTTTACGGAAGAGTGGCCAGAAAAAAGCCGTTGCTTAAAGAAAAAAAGAAGCAAACACGTTTGGTGTTCGCCAAAAGGCATGTGGGAGACTCCCGAAACATATGGAAGAAGGTACTCTGGTCAGATGAGACTAAAATGTAGCTTTTTGTCCATCAAGGAAAATGCTATTTCTTGTGCAAACCCAACACCTCTCATCACCCCGAGAGCACCATCCCCACAGTAAAGCATGGTGGTGGCAGCATCATGCTGTGGGGATGTTTTTCCTCGGCAGGGACTGGGAAAATGGTCAGAATTGAAGGAATGATGGATGGCACTAAATACAGGGAAATTCTTGAGGGAAACCTGTTTCAGTCTTCCAGATATTTGAGACTGGGACGGAGGTTCACCTTCCAGCAGGACAATGACCCTAAGCATACTGCTAAAGCAACACTCAAATGGTTTAAGCGGAAACATTTAAATGTCTTGGAATGGCCTAGTCAAAGCTCAGACCTCAATCCAATTGAGAATCTGTGATTTGACTTAAAGATTGCTGTACACCAGCGGAACCCATCCAACTTGAAGGAGCTGGAGCAGTTTTGCCTTGAAGAATGGGCAAAAATCCCAGTGGCTAGATGTGCCAAGCTTATAGAGACATACCCCAAGAGACTTGCAGCTGTAATTGCTGCAAAAGGTGGCTCTACAAAGTATTGACTTTGGGGGGGTGAATAGTTATGCACGCTCAAGTTTTCAGTTTTTTTGTCTTATTTCTTGTTTGTGTCACAATAAATATGTTGCATCTTCAAAGTGGTAGGCATGTTGTGTAAATCAAATGATACAAACCCCCCAAAAATCTATTTTAATTCAGGTTGTAAGGCAACAAAATAGGAAAAATGCCAAGGGGGTGAATACTTTCGCAAGCCACTGTAGTATGCAATGAACCAAGTGTCACTCCTACTCAGTACTCACTATCATCACCATTCTCCTCAGGACAGAGAGAAGAGAACCTCTCCCTCTCACTGTTACGAACCTCATGTGTATAATTCTCTCATTTGACATTTTTGCCATGTTAGACACAATCACCATACAATGTTTTCTCAGAGTTGCTCAGCTGTGTAATGAATTTCGCTTTCCAGAAGGCTTATGACAGAAATCACTATCAGAGTCTCTGAAATTAGCCTAAGAGGGGGATCTAATAGCCTGTCATGTTAGACTACATTCAAACCTGTGTTCAGAGCCTCTGCACATTGTGGATTTACAGTAGCTCTTAGTCTGGTGTGCAGCCTGTGAATGGGATGTAAAATGTATGCATTGAGTATGCAATGTGCTGCCAAGCATTGGTTTCATATATAATAGCAGCATGGCTTGAGAATGCTGCCTGAATTTCTGATGTGTCTCTTTGCTTGTGGACGTATGAGGATCCATCCAGTCAGTGGGCTGTATGTTGGTGGTAGTGGTGCATTGAGGACATGCATGGAGCCAGTCAGTCAGTGTGCTGTTAGTGATGTGGTGCCTGCAGTGTGCTGTAATTCGTGTTAGTGGTGTGGTGTCTGCAGTGTGCTGTAATTAGTGTTAGTGGTGTGGTGTCTGCAGTGTGCTGTAATTAGTGTTAGTGGTGTGGTGTCTGCAGTGTGCTGTAATTAGTGTTAGTGGTGTGGTGTCTGCAGTGTGCTGTAATTAGTGTAGTGATGTGGTGTCTGCAGTGTGCTGTAATTAGTGTTAGTGGTGTGGTGTCTGCAGTGTGCTGTAATTAGTTTTAGTGGTGTTTGGTGTCTGCAGTGTGCTGTAATTAGTGTTAGTGATGCGGTGCCTACAGTGTGCTGTAATTCGTGGTAGTGGTATGGTGTATGCAGTGTGCTGTAATTAGTGTTAGTGGTGTGGTGTCTGCAGTGTGCTGTAATTAGTGTTAGTGGTGTGGTGTCTGCAGTGTGCTGTAATTAGTGTTAGTGGAGTGGTGTCTGCAGTGTGCTGTAATTAGTGTTAGTGGTGCGGTGTCTGCAGTGTGCTGTAATTTGTGTTAGTGGTGTGGTGTCTGCAGTGTGCTGTAATTAGTGTTAGTGGTGTGTGGTGTATGCAGTGTGCTGTAATTAGTGTTAGTGGTGTGGTGTCTGCAGTGTGCTGTAATTAGTGTTAGTGGTGTATGGTGCCTGCAGTGTGCTGTAATTCGTGTTAGTGGTATGGTGTCTGCAGTGTGCTGTAATTAGTGTTAGTGGTGTATGGTGCCTGCAGTGTGCTGTAATTAGTGTTAGTGGTGTTTGGTGTCTGCAGTGTGCTGTAATTAGTGTTTGTGGTGTATGGTGCCTGCAGTGTGCTGTAATTAGTGTTAGTGGTGTTTGGTGTCTGCAGTGTGCTGTAATTAGTGTTAGTGGTGTTTGGTGTGGTGTCTGCAGTGTGCTGTAATTAGTGTTAGTGGTGTGGTGTCTGCAGTGTGCTGTAATTAGTGTTAGTGGTGTGGTGTCTGCAGTGTGCTGTAATTAGTGTTAGTGGTGTGGTGCCTGCAGTGTGCTGTAATTAGTGTTAGTGGTGTGGTGTCTGCAGTGTGCTGTAATTAGTGTTAGTGGTGTGGTGTCTGCAGTGTGCTGTAATTAGTGTTAGTGATGTGTGGTGTCTGCAGTGTGCTGTAATTAGTGTTAGTGGTGTGGTGCCTGCAGTGTGCTGTAATTAGTGTTAGTGGTGTGGTGTCTGCAGTGTGCTGTAATTAGTGTTAGTGGTGTGGTGTCTGCAGTGTGCTGTAATTAGTGTTAGTGGTGTGGTGTCTGCAGTGTGCTGTAATTAGTGTTAGTGGTGTGGTGTCTGCAGTGTGCTGTAATTAGTGTTAGTGGTGTGTGGTGTCTGCAGTGTGCTGTAATTAGTGTTAGTGGTGTGTGGTGTCTGCAGTGTGCTGTAATTAGTGTTAGTGATGTGGTGCCTGCAGTGTGCTGTAATTAGTGTTAGTGGTGTGTGGTGTCTGCAGTGTGCTGTAATTAGTGTTAGTGGTATGGTGTATGCAGTGTGCTGTAATTAGTGGTGTGGTGTATGCAGTGTGCTGTAATTAGTGTTAGTGGAATGGTGTATGCAGTGTGCTGTAATTAGTGTTAGTGGTGTGTGGTGTCTGCTGTGTGCTGTAATTAGTGTTAGTGGTATGGTGTATGCAGTGTGCTGTAATTAGTGGTGTGGTGTATGCAGTGTGCTGTAATTAGTGTTAGTGATGTGGTGCCTGTAGTGTGCTGTAATTCGTGTTAGTGGTGTGGTGTCTGCAGTGTGCTGTAATTAGTGTTAGTGGTATGGTGTATGCAGTGTGCTGTAATTAGTGTTAGTGGTGTGTGGTGTATGCAGTGTGCTGTAGTTAGTGTTAGTGGTGTGTGGTGTATGCAGTGTGCTGTAATTAGTGTTAGTGTTGTGGTGTCTGCAGTGTGCTGTAAGTAGTGTTAGTGGTGTGGTGCCTGCAGTGTGCTGTAATTAGTGTTAGTGGTGTGGTGTCTGCAGTGTGCTGTAATTAGTGTTAGTGGTGTGGTGTCTGCAGTGTGCTGTAATTAGTGTTAGTGGTGTGGTGTCTGCAGTGTGCTGTAATTAGTGTTAGTGGTGTGGTGCCTGCAGTGTGCTGTAATTAGTCTTAGTGGTGTGGTGCCTGCAGTGTGCTGTAATTAGTGTTAGTGGTGTGTGGTGTCTGCAGTGTGCTGTAATTAGTGTTAGTGATGTGGTGTCTGCAGTGTGCTGTAATTAGTGTTAGTGGTGTGGTGTCTGCAGTGTGCTGTAATTAGTGTTAGTGGTGTGTGGTGTCTGCAGTGTGCTGTAATTAGTGTTAGTGGTGTGGTGTCTGCAGTGTGCTGTAATTAGTGTTAGTGGTGTGGTGTCTGCAGTGTGCTGTAATTAGTGTTAGTGGTGTGTGGTGTCTGCAGTGTGCTGTAATTAGTGTTAGTGGTATGGTGTATGCAGTGTGCTGTAATTAGTGGTGTGGTGTATGCAGTGTGCTGTAATTAGTGTTAGTGATGTGGGGCCTGTAGTGTGCTGTAATTCGTGTTATTGGTGTGGTGTCTGCAGTGTGCTGTAATTAGTGTTAGTGGTATGGTGTATGCAGTGTGCTGTAATTAGTGTTAGTGGTGTGTGGTGTATGCAGTGTGCTGTAATTAGTGTTAGTGGTGTGTGGTGTCTGCAGTGTGCTGTAATTAGTGTTAGTGGTGTGTGGTGTATGCAGTGTGCTGTAATTAGTGTTAGTGGTGTGGTGTCTGCAGTGTGCTGTAATTAGTGGTGTGGTGTCTGCAGTGTGCTGTAATTAGTGTTAGTGGTGTGGTGTCTGCAGTGTGCTGTAATTAGTGTTAGTGGTGTGTGGTGTATGCAGTGTGCTGTAATTAGTGTTAGTGGTGTGTGGTGTCTGCAGTGTGCTGTAATTAGTGTTAGCGGTGTGTGGTGTATGCAGTGTGCTGTAATTAGTGTTAGTAATGTGTGGTGTCTGCAGTGTGCTGTAATTAGTGTTAGTGGTGTGTGGTGTCTGCAGTGTGCTGTAATTAGTGTTAGTGGTGTGTGGTGTCTGCAGTGTGCTGTAATTTGTGTTAGTGGTATGGTGTATGCAGTGTGCTGTAATTAGTGGTGTGGTGTATGCAGTGTGCTGTAATTAGTGTTAGTGGAATGGTGTATGCAGTGTGCTGTAATTAGTGTTAGTGGTGTGTGGTGTCTGCTGTGTGCTGTAATTAGTGTTAGTGGTATGGTGTATGCAGTGTGCTGTAATTAGTGGTGTGGTGTATGCAGTGTGCTGTAATTAGTGTTAGTGATGTGGTGCCTGTAGTGTGCTGTAATTCGTGTTAGTGGTGTGGTGTCTGCAGTGTGCTGTAATTAGTGTTAGTGGTATGGTGTATGCAGTGTGCTGTAATTAGTGTTAGTGGTGTGTGGTGTATGCAGTGTGCTGTAGTTAGTGTTAGTGGTGTGTGGTGTATGCAGTGTGCTGTAATTAGTGTTAGTGGTGTGTGGTGTCTGCAGTGTGCTGTAATTAGTGTTAGTGGTGTGGTGCCTGCAGTGTGCTGTAATTAGTGTTAGTGGTGTGGTGTCTGCAGTGTGCTGTAATTAGTGTTAGTGGTGTGGTGTCTGCAGTGTGCTGTAATTAGTGTTAGTGGTGTGGTGTCTGCAGTGTGCTGTAATTAGTGTTAGTGGTGTGGTGCCTGCAGTGTGCTGTAATTAGTGTTAGTGGTGTGTGGTGTCTGCAGTGTGCTGTAATTCGTGTTAGTGGTGTTTGGTGTCTGCAGTGTGCTGTAATTAGTGTTAGTGGTGTTTGGTGTGGTGTCTGCAGTGTGCTGTAATTAGTGTTAGTGGTGTGGTGTCTGCAGTGTGCTGTAATTAGTGTTAGTGGTGTGGTGTCTGCAGTGTGCTGTAATTAGTGTTAGTGGTGTGGTGCCTGCAGTGTGCTGTAATTAGTGTTAGTGGTGTGGTGTCTGCAGTGTGCTGTAATTAGTGTTAGTGGTGTGGTGTCTGCAGTGTGCTGTAATTAGTGTTAGTGGTGTGGTGTCTGCAGTGTGCTGTAATTAGTGTTAGTGGTGTGGTGCCTGCAGTGTGCTGTAATTAGTGTTAGTGGTGTGGTGTCTGCAGTGTGCTGTAATTAGTGTTAGTGGTGTGGTGTCTGCAGTGTGCTGTAATTAGTGTTAGTGGTGTGGTGTCTGCAGTGTGCTGTAATTAGTGTTAGTGGTGTGGTGTCTGCAGTGTGCTGTAATTAGTGTTAGTGGTGTGTGGTGTCTGCAGTGTGCTGTAATTAGTGTTAGTTATGTGGTGCCTGCAGTGTGCTGTAATTAGTGTTAGTGGTGTGGTGTCTGCAGTGTGCTGTAATTAGTGTTAGTGGTGTGTGGTGTCTGCAGTGTGCTGTAATTAGTGTTAGTGGTATGGTGTATGCAGTGTGCTGTAATTAGTGGTGTGGTGTATGCAGTGTGCTGTAATTAGTGTTAGTGGAATGGTGTATGCGGTGTGCTGTAATTAGTGTTAGTGGTGTGTGGTGTCTGCTGTGTGCTGTAATTAGTGTTAGTGGTATGGTGTATGCAGTGTGCTGTAATTAGTGGTGTGGTGTATGCAGTGTGCTGTAATTAGTGTTAGTGATGTGGTGCCTGTAGTGTGCTGTAATTCGTGTTAGTGGTGTGGTGTCTGCAGTGTGCTGTAATTAGTGTTAGTGGTATGGTGTATGCAGTGTGCTGTAATTAGTGTTAGTGGTGTGTGGTGTATGCAGTGTGCTGTAGTTAGTGTTAGTGGTGTGTGGTGTATGCAGTGTGCTGTAATTAGTGTTAGTGTTGTGGTGTCTGCAGTGTGCTGTAATTAGTGTTAGTGGTGTGGTGCCTGCAGTGTGCTGTAATTAGTGTTAGTGGTGTGGTGTCTGCAGTGTGCTGTAATTAGTGTTAGTGGTGTGGTGTCTGCAGTGTGCTGTAATTAGTGTTAGTGGTGTGGTGTCTGCAGTGTGCTGTAATTAGTGTTAGTGGTGTGGTGCCTGCAGTGTGCTTTAATTAGTGTTAGTGGTGTGGTGTCTGCAGTGTGCTGTAATTAGTGTTAGTGGTGTGTGGTGTCTGCAGTGTGCTGTAATTAGTGTTAGTGGTGTGGTGTCTGCAGTGTGCTGTAATTAGTGTTAGTGGTGTGGTGTCTGCAGTGTGCTGTAATTAGTGTTAGTGGTGTGTGGTGTCTGCAGTGTGCTTTAATTAGTGTTAGTGGTGTGGTGTCTGCAGTGTGCTGTAATTAGTGTTAGTGGTGTGGTGTCTGCAGTGTGCTGTAATTAGTGTTAGTGGTGTGTGGTGTCTGCAGTGTGCTGTAATTAGTGTTAGTGGTATGGTGTATGCAGTGTGCTGTAATTAGTGGTGTGGTGTATGCAGTGTGCTGTAATTAGTGTTAGTGATGTGGTGCCTGTAGTGTGCTGTAATTCGTGTTATTGGTGTGGTGTCTGCAGTGTGCTGTAATTAGTGTTAGTGGTATGGTGTATGCAGTGTGCTGTAATTAGTGTTAGTGGTGTGTGGTGTATGCAGTGTGCTGTAATTAGTGTTAGTGGTGTGTGGTGTCTGCAGTGTGCTGTAGTTAGTGTTAGTGGTGTGTGGTGTATGCAGTGTGCTGTAATTAGTGTTAGTGGTGTGGTGTCTGCAGTGTGCTGTAATTAGTGGTGTGGTGTCTGCAGTGTGCTGTAATTAGTGTTAGTGGTGTGGTGTCTGCAGTGTGCTGTAATTAGTGTTAGTGGTGTGTGGTGTATGCAGTGTGCTGTAATTAGTGTTAGTGGTGTGTGGTGTCTGCAGTGTGCTGTAATTAGTGTTAGCGGTGTGTGGTGTATGCAGTGTGCTGTAATTAGTGTTAGTGGTGTGTGGTGTCTGCAGTGTGCTGTAATTAGTGTTAGTGGTGTGTGGTGTATGCAGTGTGCTGTAATTAGTGTTAGTGGTGTGTGGTGTCTGCAGTGTGCTGTAATTAGTGTTAGTGGTGTTTGGTGTCTGCAGTGTGCTGTAATTAGTGTTAGTGGTGCGGTGTCTGCAGTGTGCTGTAATTAGTGTTAGTGGTGTTTGGTGTCTGCAGTGTGCTGTAATTAGTGTTAGTGGTGTTTGGTGTGGTGTCTGCAGTGTGCTGTAATTAGTGTTAGTGGTGTGGTGTCTGCAGTGTGCTGTAATTAGTGTTAGTGGTGTGGTGTCTGCAGTGTGCTGTAATTAGTGTTAGTGGTGTGGTGCCTGCAGTGTGCTGTAATTAGTGTTAGTGGTGTGGTGTCTGCAGTGTGCTGTAATTAGTGTTAGTGGTGTGGTGTCTGCAGTGTGCTGTAATTAGTGTTAGTGGTGTGGTGTCTGCAGTGTGCTGTAATTAGTGTTAGTGGTGTGGTGCCTGCAGTGTGCTGTAATTAGTGTTAGTGGTGTGGTGTCTGCAGTGTGCTGTAATTAGTGTTAGTGGTGTGGTGTCTGCAGTGTGCTGTAATTAGTGTTAGTGGTGTGGTGTCTGCAGTGTGCTGTAATTAGTGTTAGTGATGTGTGGTGCCTGCAGTGTGCTGTAATTAGTGTTAGTGGTGTGGTGTCTGCAGTGTGCTGTAATTAGTGTTAGTGGTGTGGTGTCTGCAGTGTGCTGTAATTAGTGTTAGTGGTGTGGTGTCTGCAGTGTGCTGTAATTAGTGTTAGTGGTGTGGTGTCTGCAGTGTGCTGTAATTAGTGTTAGTGGTGTGTGGTGTCTGCAGTGTGCTGTAATTAGTGTTAGTGGTGTGGTGTCTGCAGTGTGCTGTAATTAGTGTTAGTGGTGTGGTGTCTGCAGTGTGCTGTAATTAGTGTTAGTGGTGTGTGGTGTCTGCAGTGTGCTGTAATTAGTGTTAGTGGTATGGTGTATGCAGTGTGCTGTAATTAGTGGTGTGGTGTATGCAGTGTGCTGTAATTAGTGTTAGTGGAATGGTGTATGCGGTGTGCTGTAATTAGTGTTAGTGGTGTGTGGTGTCTGCTGTGTGCTGTAATTAGTGTTAGTGGTATGGTGTATGCAGTGTGCTGTAATTAGTGGTGTGGTGTATGCAGTGTGCTGTAATTAGTGTTAGTGATGTGGTGCCTGTAGTGTGCTGTAATTCGTGTTAGTGGTGTGGTGTCTGCAGTGTGCTGTAATTAGTGTTAGTGGTATGGTGTATGCAGTGTGCTGTAATTAGTGTTAGTGGTGTGTGGTGTATGCAGTGTGCTGTAGTTAGTGTTAGTGGTGTGTGGTGTATGCAGTGTGCTGTAATTAGTGTTAGTGTTGTGGTGTCTGCAGTGTGCTGTAATTAGTGTTAGTGGTGTGGTGCCTGCAGTGTGCTGTAATTAGTGTTAGTGGTGTGGTGTCTGCAGTGTGCTGTAATTAGTGTTAGTGGTGTGGTGTCTGCAGTGTGCTGTAATTAGTGTTAGTGGTGTGGTGTCTGCAGTGTGCTGTAATTAGTGTTAGTGGTGTGGTGCCTGCAGTGTGCTGTAATTAGTCTTAGTGGTGTGGTGCCTGCAGTGTGCTGTAATTAGTGTTAGTGGTGTGTGGTGTGTGGTGTCTGCAGTGTGCTGTAATTAGTGTTAGTGGTGTGGTGTCTGCAGTGTGCTGTAATTAGTGTTAGTGGTGTGGTGTCTGCAGTGTGCTGTAATTAGTGTTAGTGGTGTGTGGTGTCTGCAGTGTGCTTTAATTAGTGTTAGTGGTGTGGTGTCTGCAGTGTGCTGTAATTAGTGTTAGTGGTGTGGTGTCTGCAGTGTGCTGTAATTAGTGTTAGTGGTGTGTGGTGTCTGCAGTGTGCTGTAATTAGTGTTAGTGGTATGGTGTATGCAGTGTGCTGTAATTAGTGGTGTGGTGTATGCAGTGTGCTGTAATTAGTGTTAGTGATGTGGTGCCTGTAGTGTGCTGTAATTCGTGTTATTGGTGTGGTGTCTGCAGTGTGCTGTAATTAGTGTTAGTGGTATGGTGTATGCAGTGTGCTGTAATTAGTGTTAGTGGTGTGTGGTGTATGCAGTGTGCTGTAATTAGTGTTAGTGGTGTGTGGTGTCTGCAGTGTGCTGTAGTTAGTGTTAGTGGTGTGTGGTGTATGCAGTGTGCTGTAATTAGTGTTAGTGGTGTGGTGTCTGCAGTGTGCTGTAATTAGTGGTGTGGTGTCTGCAGTGTGCTGTAATTAGTGTTAGTGGTGTGGTGTCTGCAGTGTGCTGTAATTAGTGTTAGTGGTGTGTGGTGTATGCAGTGTGCTGTAATTAGTGTTAGTGGTGTGTGGTGTCTGCAGTGTGCTGTAATTAGTGTTAGCGGTGTGTGGTGTATGCAGTGTGCTGTAATTAGTGTTAGTGGTGTGTGGTGTCTGCAGTGTGCTGTAATTAGTGTTAGTGGTGTGTGGTGTATGCAGTGTGCTGTAATTAGTGTTAGTGGTGTGTGGTGTCTGCAGTGTGCTGTAATTAGTGTTAGTGGTGTTTGGTGTCTGCAGTGTGCTGTAATTAGTGTTAGTGGTGCGGTGTCTGCAGTGTGCTGTAATTAGTGTTAGTGGTGTGGTGTCTGCAGTGTGCTGTAATTAGTTTTAGTGGTGTGTGGTGTCTGCAGTGTGCTGTAATTAGTGTTAGTGGTGTGTGGTGTCTGCAGTGTGCTGTAATTTGTGTTAGTGGTATGGTGTATGCAGTGTGCTGTAATTAGTGGTGTGGTGTATGCAGTGTGCTGTAATTAGTGTTAGTGGAATGGTGTATGCAGTGTGCTGTAATTAGTGTTAGTGGTGTGTGGTGTCTGCTGTGTGCTGTAATTAGTGTTAGTGGTATGGTGTATGCAGTGTGCTGTAATTAGTGGTGTGGTGTATGCAGTGTGCTGTAATTAGTGTTAGTGATGTGGTGCCTGTAGTGTGCTGTAATTCGTGTTAGTGGTGTGGTGTCTGCAGTGTGCTGTAATTAGTGTTAGTGGTATGGTGTATGCAGTGTGCTGTAATTAGTGTTAGTGGTGTATGCAGTGTGCTGTAGTTAGTGTTAGTGGTGTGTGGTGTATGCAGTGTGCTGTAATTAGTGTTAGTGTTGTGGTGTCTGCAGTGTGCTGTAATTAGTGTTAGTGGTGTGGTGCTTGCAGTGTGCTGTAATTAGTGTTAGTGGTGTGGTGTCTGCAGTGTGCTGTAATTAGTGTTAGTGGTGTGGTGTCTGCAGTGTGCTGTAATTAGTGTTAGTGGTGTGGTGTCTGCAGTGTGCTGTAATTAGTGTTAGTGGTGTGGTGCCTGCAGTGTGCTGTAATTAGTGTTAGTGGTGTGTGGTGTCTGCAGTGTGCTGTAATTCGTGTTAGTGGTATGGTGTATGCAGTGTGCTGTAATTCGTGTTAGTGGTGTGGTGTCTGCAGTGTGCTGTAATTAGTGTTAGTGGTGTGGTGTCTGCAGTGTGCTGTAATTAGTTTTAGTGGTGTTTGGTGTCTGCAGTGTGCTGTAATTAGTGTTAGTGGTGTGTGGTGTATGCAGTGTGCTGTAATTAGTGTTAGTGGTGTGTGGTGTCTGCAGTGTGCTGTAATTAGTGTTAGTGGTGTTTGGTGTCTGCAGTGTGCTGTAATTAGTGTTAGTGGTGCGGTGTCTGCAGTGTGCTGTAATTAGTGTTAGTGGTGTGGTGTCTGCAGTGTGCTGTAATTAGTTTTAGTGGTGTTTGGTGTCTGCAGTGTGCTGTAATTAGTGTTAGTGATGCGGTGCCTACAGTGTGCTGTAATTCGTGGTAGTGGTATGGTGTATGCAGTGTGCTGTAATTAGTGTTAGTGGTGTGGTGTCTGCAGTGTGCTGTAATTAGTGTTAGTGGTGTATGGTGCCTGCAGTGTGCTGTAATTAGTGTTAGTGGTGTTTGGTGTCTGCAGTGTGCTGTAATTAGTGTTTGTGGTGTATGGTGCCTGCAGTGTGCTGTAATTAGTGTTAGTGGTGTTTGGTGTCTGCAGTGTGCTGTAATTAGTGTTAGTGGTGTTTGGTGTGGTGTCTGCAGTGTGCTGTAATTAGTGTTAGTGGTGTGTGGTGTATGCAGTGTGCTGTAATTCGTGTTAGTGGTGTGGTGTCTGCAGTGTGCTGTAATTAGTGTTAGTGGTGTGGTGTCTGCAGTGTGCTGTAATTAGTTTTAGTGGTGTTTGGTGTCTGCAGTGTGCTGTAATTAGTGTTAGTGGTGTGTGGTGTATGCAGTGTGCTGTAATTAGTGTTAGTGGTGTGTGGTGTCTGCAGTGTGCTGTAATTAGTGTTAGTGGTGTTTGGTGTCTGCAGTGTGCTGTAATTAGTGTTAGTGGTGCGGTGTCTGCAGTGTGCTGTAATTAGTGTTAGTGGTGTGGTGTCTGCAGTGTGCTGTAATTAGTTTTAGTGGTGTTTGGTGTCTGCAGTGTGCTGTAATTAGTGTTAGTGATGCGGTGCCTACAGTGTGCTGTAATTCGTGGTAGTGGTATGGTGTATGCAGTGTGCTGTAATTAGTGTTAGTGGTGTGGTGTCTGCAGTGTGCTGTAATTAGTGTTAGTGGTGTATGGTGCCTGCAGTGTGCTGTAATTAGTGTTAGTGGTGTTTGGTGTCTGCAGTGTGCTGTAATTAGTGTTTGTGGTGTATGGTGCCTGCAGTGTGCTGTAATTAGTGTTAGTGGTGTTTGGTGTCTGCAGTGTGCTGTAATTAGTGTTAGTGGTGTTTGGTGTGGTGTCTGCAGTGTGCTGTAATTAGTGTTAGTGGTGTGTGGTGTCTGCAGTGTGCTGTAATTCGTGTTAGTGGTATGGTGTATGCAGTGTGCTGTAATTCGTGTTAGTGGTGTGGTGTCTGCAGTGTGCTGTAATTAGTGTTAGTGGTGTGGTGTCTGCAGTGTGCTGTATTTAGTGTAGTGATGTGGTGTCTGCAGTGTGCTGTAATTAGTGTTAGTGGTGTGGTGTCTGCAGTGTGCTGTAATTAGTTTTAGTGGTGTTTGGTGTCTGCAGTGTGCTGTAATTAGTGTTAGTGGTGTGTGGTGTATGCAGTGTGCTGTAATTAGTGTTAGTGGTGTGTGGTGTCTGCAGTGTGCTGTAATTAGTGTTAGTGGTGTTTGGTGTCTGCAGTGTGCTGTAATTAGTGTTAGTGGTGCGGTGTCTGCAGTGTGCTGTAATTAGTGTTAGTGGTGTGTGGTGTATGCAGTGTGCTGTAATTAGTGTTAGTGGTGTTTGGTGTCTGCAGTGTGCTGTAATTAGTCGTGTGGTGTCTGCAGTGTGCTGTAATTAGTGTTAGTGATGTGGTGCCTACAGTGTGCTGTAATTAGTGTTAGTGGTGTGTGGTGTATGCAGTGTGCTGTAATTAGTGTTAGTGGTGTTGTTTGTCTGCAGTGTGCTGTAATTAGTGTTAGTGGTGTTTGGTGTCTGCAGTGTGCTGTAATTAGTGTTAGTGATGTGGTGTCTGCAGTGTGCTGTAATTAGTGTTAGTGATGTGGTGCCTACAGTGTGCTGTAATTAGTGTTAGTGGTGTGTGGTGTATGCAGTGTGCTGTAATTAGTGTTAGTGATTTGGTGTCTGCAGTGTGCTGTAATTAGTGTTAGTGGTGCGGTGTTTGCATTGTGCTGTAATTAGTGTTAGTGGTGTGTGGTGTCTGCAGTGTGCTGTAATTAGTGTTAGTGGTGTTTGGTGTCTGCAGTGTGCTGTAATTAGTGGTGTGGTGTCTGCAGTGTGCTGTAATTAGTGTTAGTGGTGTGTGGTGTCTGCAGTGTGCTGTAATTAGTGTTAGTGGTGTGGTGTCTGCAGTGTGCTGTAATTAGTGTTAGTGGTGTGGTGTCTGCAGTGTGCTGTAATTAGTGTTAGTGGTGTGTGGTGTCTGCAGTGTGCTGTAATTAGTGTTAGTGGTATGGTGTATGCAGTGTGCTGTAATTAGTGGTGTGGTGTATGCAGTGTGCTGTAATTAGTGTTAGTGGAATGGTGTATGCAGTGTGCTGTAATTAGTGTTAGTGGTGTGTGGTGTCTGCTGTGTGCTGTAATTAGTGTTAGTGGTATGGTGTATGCAGTGTGCTGTAATTAGTGGTGTGGTGTATGCAGTGTGCTGTAATTAGTGTTAGTGATGTGGTGCCTGTAGTGTGCTGTAATTCGTGTTAGTGGTGTGGTGTCTGCAGTGTGCTGTAATTAGTGTTAGTGGTATGGTGTATGCAGTGTGCTGTAATTAGTGTTAGTGGTGTGTGGTGTATGCAGTGTGCTGTAGTTAGTGTTAGTGGTGTGTGGTGTATGCAGTGTGCTGTAATTAGTGTTAGTGTTGTGGTGTCTGCAGTGTGCTGTAATTAGTGTTAGTGGTGTGGTGCCTGCAGTGTGCTGTAATTAGTGTTAGTGGTGTGGTGTCTGCAGTGTGCTGTAATTAGTGTTAGTGGTGTGGTGTCTGCAGTGTGCTGTAATTAGTGTTAGTGGTGTGGTGTCTGCAGTGTGCTGTAATTAGTGTTAGTGGTGTGGTGCCTGCAGTGTGCTGTAATTAGTGTTAGTGGTGTGGTGTCTGCAGTGTGCTGTAATTAGTGTTAGTGGTGTGTGGTGTCTGCAGTGTGCTGTAATTAGTGTTAGTGGTGTGGTGTCTGCAGTGTGCTGTAATTAGTGTTAGTGGTGTGGTGTCTGCAGTGTGCTGTAATTAGTGTTAGTGGTGTGTGGTGTCTGCAGTGTGCTTTAATTAGTGTTAGTGGTGTGGTGTCTGCAGTGTGCTGTAATTAGTGTTAGTGGTGTGGTGTCTGCAGTGTGCTGTAATTAGTGTTAGTGGTGTGTGGTGTCTGCAGTGTGCTGTAATTAGTGTTAGTGGTATGGTGTATGCAGTGTGCTGTAATTAGTGGTGTGGTGTATGCAGTGTGCTGTAATTAGTGTTAGTGATGTGGTGCCTGTAGTGTGCTGTAATTCGTGTTATTGGTGTGGTGTCTGCAGTGTGCTGTAATTAGTGTTAGTGGTATGGTGTATGCAGTGTGCTGTAATTAGTGTTAGTGGTGTGTGGTGTATGCAGTGTGCTGTAATTAGTGTTAGTGGTGTGTGGTGTCTGCAGTGTGCTGTAGTTAGTGTTAGTGGTGTGTGGTGTATGCAGTGTGCTGTAATTAGTGTTAGTGGTGTGGTGTCTGCAGTGTGCTGTAATTAGTGGTGTGGTGTCTGCAGTGTGCTGTAATTAGTGTTAGTGGTGTGGTGTCTGCAGTGTGCTGTAATTAGTGTTAGTGGTGTGTGGTGTATGCAGTGTGCTGTAATTAGTGTTAGTGGTGTGTGGTGTCTGCAGTGTGCTGTAATTAGTGTTAGCGGTGTGTGGTGTATGCAGTGTGCTGTAATTAGTGTTAGTGGTGTGTGGTGTCTGCAGTGTGCTGTAATTAGTGTTAGTGGTGTGTGGTGTCTGCAGTGTGCTGTAATTAGTGTTAGTGGTGTGTGGTGTCTGCAGTGTGCTGTAATTTGTGTTAGTGGTATGGTGTATGCAGTGTGCTGTAATTAGTGGTGTGGTGTATGCAGTGTGCTGTAATTAGTGTTAGTGGAATGGTGTATGCAGTGTGCTGTAATTAGTGTTAGTGGTGTGTGGTGTCTGCTGTGTGCTGTAATTAGTGTTAGTGGTATGGTGTATGCAGTGTGCTGTAATTAGTGGTGTGGTGTATGCAGTGTGCTGTAATTAGTGTTAGTGATGTGGTGCCTGTAGTGTGCTGTAATTCGTGTTAGTGGTGTGGTGTCTGCAGTGTGCTGTAATTAGTGTTAGTGGTATGGTGTATGCAGTGTGCTGTAATTAGTGTTAGTGGTGTGTGGTGTATGCAGTGTGCTGTAGTTAGTGTTAGTGGTGTGTGGTGTATGCAGTGTGCTGTAATTAGTGTTAGTGTTGTGGTGTCTGCAGTGTGCTGTAATTAGTGTTAGTGGTGTGGTGCTTGCAGTGTGCTGTAATTAGTGTTAGTGGTGTGGTGTCTGCAGTGTGCTGTAATTAGTGTTAGTGGTGTGGTGTCTGCAGTGTGCTGTAATTAGTGTTAGTGGTGTGGTGTCTGCAGTGTGCTGTAATTAGTGTTAGTGGTGTGGTGTCTGCAGTGTGCTGTAATTAGTGTTAGTGGTGTGTGGTGTCTGCAGTGTGCTGTAATTCGTGTTAGTGGTATGGTGTATGCAGTGTGCTGTAATTCGTGTTAGTGGTGTGGTGTCTGCAGTGTGCTGTAATTAGTGTTAGTGGTGTGGTGTCTGCAGTGTGCTGTAATTAGTTTTAGTGGTGTTTGGTGTCTGCAGTGTGCTGTAATTAGTGTTAGTGGTGTGTGGTGTATGCAGTGTGCTGTAATTAGTGTTAGTGGTGTGTGGTGTCTGCAGTGTGCTGTAATTAGTGTTAGTGGTGTTTGGTGTCTGCAGTGTGCTGTAATTAGTGTTAGTGGTGCGGTGTCTGCAGTGTGCTGTAATTAGTGTTAGTGGTGTGGTGTCTGCAGTGTGCTGTAATTAGTTTTAGTGGTGTTTGGTGTCTGCAGTGTGCTGTAATTAGTGTTAGTGATGCGGTGCCTACAGTGTGCTGTAATTCGTGGTAGTGGTATGGTGTATGCAGTGTGCTGTAATTAGTGTTAGTGGTGTGGTGTCTGCAGTGTGCTGTAATTAGTGTTAGTGGTGTATGGTGCCTGCAGTGTGCTGTAATTAGTGTTAGTGGTGTTTGGTGTCTGCAGTGTGCTGTAATTAGTGTTTGTGGTGTATGGTGCCTGCAGTGTGCTGTAATTAGTGTTAGTGGTGTTTGGTGTCTGCAGTGTGCTGTAATTAGTGTTAGTGGTGTTTGGTGTGGTGTCTGCAGTGTGCTGTAATTAGTGTTAGTGGTGTGTGGTGTATGCAGTGTGCTGTAATTCGTGTTAGTGGTGTGGTGTCTGCAGTGTGCTGTAATTAGTGTTAGTGGTGTGGTGTCTGCAGTGTGCTGTAATTAGTTTTAGTGGTGTTTGGTGTCTGCAGTGTGCTGTAATTAGTGTTAGTGGTGTGTGGTGTATGCAGTGTGCTGTAATTAGTGTTAGTGGTGTGTGGTGTCTGCAGTGTGCTGTAATTAGTGTTAGTGGTGTTTGGTGTCTGCAGTGTGCTGTAATTAGTGTTAGTGGTGCGGTGTCTGCAGTGTGCTGTAATTAGTGTTAGTGGTGTGGTGTCTGCAGTGTGCTGTAATTAGTTTTAGTGGTGTTTGGTGTCTGCAGTGTGCTGTAATTAGTGTTAGTGATGCGGTGCCTACAGTGTGCTGTAATTCGTGGTAGTGGTATGGTGTATGCAGTGTGCTGTAATTAGTGTTAGTGGTGTGGTGTCTGCAGTGTGCTGTAATTAGTGTTAGTGGTGTATGGTGCCTGCAGTGTGCTGTAATTAGTGTTAGTGGTGTTTGGTGTCTGCAGTGTGCTGTAATTAGTGTTTGTGGTGTATGGTGCCTGCAGTGTGCTGTAATTAGTGTTAGTGGTGTTTGGTGTCTGCAGTGTGCTGTAATTAGTGTTAGTGGTGTTTGGTGTGGTGTCTGCAGTGTGCTGTAATTAGTGTTAGTGGTGTGTGGTGTCTGCAGTGTGCTGTAATTCGTGTTAGTGGTATGGTGTATGCAGTGTGCTGTAATTCGTGTTAGTGGTGTGGTGTCTGCAGTGTGCTGTAATTAGTGTTAGTGGTGTGGTGTCTGCAGTGTGCTGTATTTAGTGTAGTGATGTGGTGTCTGCAGTGTGCTGTAATTAGTGTTAGTGGTGTGGTGTCTGCAGTGTGCTGTAATTAGTTTTAGTGGTGTTTGGTGTCTGCAGTGTGCTGTAATTAGTGTTAGTGGTGTGTGGTGTATGCAGTGTGCTGTAATTAGTGTTAGTGGTGTGTGGTGTCTGCAGTGTGCTGTAATTAGTGTTAGTGGTGTTTGGTGTCTGCAGTGTGCTGTAATTAGTGTTAGTGGTGTGGTGTCTGCAGTGTGCTGTAATTAGTGTTAGTGGTGTGTGGTGTATGCAGTGTGCTGTAATTAGTGTTAGTGGTGTTTGGTGTCTGCAGTGTGCTGTAATTAGTCGTGTGTGGTGTCTGCAGTGTGCTGTAATTAGTGTTAGTTATGTGGTGCCTGCAGTGTGCTGTAATTAGTGTTAGTGGTGTGTGGTGTCTGCAGTGTGCTGTAATTAGTGTTAGTGGTGTTGTTTGTCTGCAGTGTGCTGTAATTAGTGTTAGTGGTGTTTGGTGTCTGCAGTGTGCTGTAATTAGTGGTGTGGTGTCTGCAGTGTGCTGTAATTAGTGTTAGTGATGTGTTGCCTACAGTGTGCTGTAATTAGTGTTAGTGATGTGGTGCCTACAGTGTGCTGTAATTAGTGTTAGTGGTGTGTGGTGTATGCAGTGTGCTGTAATTAGTGTTAGTGGTGTTGTTTGTCTGCAGTGTGCTGTAATTAGTGTTTATGGTGTTTGGTGTCTGCAGTGTGCTGTAATTAGTGTTAATGATGTGGTGTCTGCAGTGTGCTGTAATTAGTGTTAGTGATGTGGTGCCTACAGTGTGCTGTAATTAGTGTTAGTGGTGTGTGGTGTATGCAGTGTGCTGTAATTAGTGTTAGTGATTTGGTGTCTGCAGTGTGCTGTAATTAGTGTTAGTGGTGCGGTGTTTGCATTGTGCTGTAATTAGTGTTAGTGGTGTGTGGTGTATGCAGTGTGCTGTAATTAATGTTAGTGGTGTTTGGTGGTTGCAGTGTGCTGTAATTAGTGGTGTGGTGTCTGCAGTGTGCTGTAATTAGTGTTAGTGATGTGGTGCCTACAGTGTGCTGTAATTAGTGTTAGTGGTGTGTGGTGTATTCAGTGTGCTGTAATTAGTGTTAGTGGTGTTTGGTGTCTGCAGTGTGCTGTAATTAGTGTTAGTGGTGTTTGGTGTCTGCAGTGTGCTGTAATTAGTGTTAGTGATGTGGTGTCTGCAGTGTGCTGTAATTAGTGTTAGTGATGTGGTGCCTACAGTGTGCTGTAATTAGTGTTAGTGGTGTGTGGTGTATGCAGTGTGCTGTAATTAGTGTTAGTGATGTGGTGTCTGCAGTGTGCTGTAATTAGTGTTAGTGGTGCGGTGTCTGCAGTGTGCTGTAATTAGTGTTAGTGGTGTGTGGTGTATGCAGTGTGCTGTAATTAGTGTTAGTGGTGTTTGTTGTCTGCAGTGTGCTGTAATTAGTGTTAGTGGTGTGGTGTCTGCAGTGTGCTGTAATTAGTGTTAGTGGTGCGGTGTCTGCAGTGTGCTGTAATTAGTGTTAGTGGTGTGGTGTCTCCAGTGTGCTGTAATTAGTGTTAGTGATGTGGTGTCTGCAGTGTGCTGTAATTAGTGTTAGTGGTGTGGTGTCTGCAGTGTGCTGTAATTAGTGGTGTGGTGTCTGCAGTGTGCTGTAATTAGTGTTAGTGGTGCGGTGTCTGCAGTGTGCTGTAATTAGTGTTAGTGGTGTGGTGTCTGCAGTGTGCTGTAATTAGTGTTAGTGGTGTGTGGTGTATGCAGTGTGCTGTAATTAGTGTTAGTGGTGTGTGGTGTATGCAGTGTGCTGTAATTAGTGTTAGTGGTGTTTGGTGTCTGCAGTGTGCTGTAATTAGTGTTAGTGGTGTGGTGTCTGCAGTGTGCTGTAATTAGTGTTAGTGGTGTGGTGTCTCCAGTGTCCTGTAATTAGTGTTAGTGGTGTGGTGTCTGCAGTGTGCTGTAGTGCTTAGTGTTAGTGGTGTGGTGTCTGCAGTGTGCTGTAGTGCTTAGTGTTAGTGGTGCTTGGAGGAGGATAGGAAAGATTTAGACTTGGGGTGTCTGATACACGACAGTTCAATCGAGGACAGGCTTAACTGAATGAACAACAGAGGCAGAATGTAATATGGAATATTATTAAATAGTTTAGGGTATGACCTCATCTCTGAGGATGCTGATGACAGGTAAAGATGGAAGCCTGTACAGAATACACATATTCCAAAACATGCATCCTTTTTAGCACTAAAGTAATAAATGTGGCAAAGAAATGAACTGTTTGTCCTGAATACAAATACAAAGCAAATCCAACACAACACATCACTGAGTACCACCCTTCATATTTTCAACCATGGTTGTGGCTGCGTCATGTTATGGGTATGCTTGTCATTGGCAAGGGATTTTGGGGGGGATAAAAAGAAACAGAATAGAGCACAGGCAGAATCCTAGTGGAAAACTTGGTTCTGTCTGTTTTCCAACAGACACTGGGAGACAAATTCAACTTTCAGCAGGACAATTACCTAAAACTCAAGGCCAAATATACACTGGAGTTGCTTATCAAGATGACATTGAATGTTCCTGAGTGGCTAAGTTACAGCTTTGACTTAAGTCTACCTGAAAATGTATAGCAAGACTTGAAATGCCTGTCTAGCAATGTTCATCAACCCACTTGACAGATCTTGAATCATTTTTTAAAGAATAATAGGCAAATATTGTACAATCCAGGTGTGCAAAGCTCATAGAGACAAAGCCAGAAAACAAAAAAGGTGATTCTAACATGCATTGACTCAGGGGGTTGAATACTTATCTAATCAAGATATATTAGTGTTTTATTCTTCCACTTTGACATTACAGAGAATTTTGCGTAGATCGTGGATTTTTTTTTTACAATTAAATCCATTTTAAAACCACTTTGTAACACAACAAAATGTGGAAAAAGTCAAGAGGTGTGAATACTTTCTGAAGGCACTGTAGCTTGTGGTGGTGGGGAGGATGATGGTCGTCCAAGACTGTTGCTGAAAAACAGCAAGCGAGAGAACATGCGTAAGTTGCCGTATAAATACATCCCATAATTTACACCAATTGGTTGAGAAAGGAAAGTGATAATTGCAAGAGTGAGCCCATAGGTTCAACAGCAAGCATTATTGTGCTGTGCTTGTAGGCTGAAGGTAAATAGGTGAATGACATTCCACACATGGCTAATAGGAAGAGGACAAGAACCAGACGCTATGTTTATGATGATACATTTGTATTCGTTCCCTCTATGCCTGTATAGTAGGAAACAGTGAATTATGTTGTGCGGCTTGATGATGTTAAATGAGCATGCAGACCAGCCTTCCTGATTGAACTTTCATGAACAACATTTCAATCGAGATAGGATGCAATATGCAACCATATAGCTGGGAACAGCACAACATCAATAGGCCTGTGTAGACTAGTGGACGGGAGTTCTCACGCACACCCTTTTCCTCTCAGAACAGCCTCAATTCATCGGGGCATGGACTGTACAAGGTGTCGTAAACGTTCCACAGGGATGCTGGCCAATGTTAACTCCAATGCTACCCACAGTTGTGTCAAGTTGGCTGGATGTCCTTTGGGTGGTAGACCATTCTTGATACACACAGGAAACTGTTGAGCGTGAAAAAAACAGCAGCGTTGCAGTTCTTGACACAAACCGGTGCACCTGGCACCTACTAACATACCCTGTTCAAAGGCACTTACATATTTTGTCTTGCCCATTCACCCTCTGAATGGCACACATACACAATCCATGTCTCAAATGTCTCAAGGCTTAGAAAACCTTATTTAACCCGTCTCCTCCCCTTCATCTGACAAGTGACATCAATAAGGGATCATAGCTTTCACCTGGATTCACCTGGTCAGTCTATGTCATGGAAAGAGCAGGTGTTCCTAATGTTTTGTACACTCAGTGTATATCAACATGGATTGACCCTAACCACGCCTGACGCTAACCACGCCCTACAGTATACCTAGACAGGCTATTTAGACTCAGCCTCTTTGTCACATCACCTCTATGGTACAGCAGCTAGATCGATCAGCTCTCACTGTACAAGGCATAGGCAGATATAATTCCATTACTACTCCTTCATAACAATGGCAGTGTGGCTGGAATGCTCACCTCTCCCACAATGTTAATATTAATGTGATACTTGTTTATGGAACAGCCAACAGGAATGAGGCTAGAGCTGTATTATTCTGTAACAGTAGAGGCCTGTCGCAGAGGGGCAGGGGAGACAAAGGGGAGACAAGGATGCCTCACCCAGTAATGACCCATGACAGGGGATCAGCCAGGCCTGATGAGTCGCACACAGAGCCTGTGTTCTTTACGCTCCGCTAGCCTGGTCTGTCTAGAGAGGCCGGTGCTGCTGTCCTCTGAATACTAACTCCACCACCTCTCCACTCTGCAGTAACTAGGAACGAGTACAGACTGTACAGCTCTGTTCTGCTCACACACAGGCTCCATATTGATGATCCACTGACTGATTGGGCTGCTTTAATATGATCACGGGACAATATGGAAGTGTTCGTCAGTAGTAAGCTGTCATAGGTAGATGGAGGTAGATGAATGATGAGGACTCTCCATCTCTTCTTCTCCCTTCCATGGGGGCAGGTGGGGTGGGGGGCTGCAGGTGCCTGTGGGCTGGTCCCATGGGGGGTGGGAGGTAAGGAGGGGCGACCATATTAATGCACTCTGGGAATGGAACAAACATCCCAACAGCAGCTCCATTCTACCCACTGTTCGATCATCTTCCCCTTCATCTCTCTCCCTCTGTCCACCCAAAGATTGGGTGGGGGTAGAGGGATGGGCACACCACCACTGGGTAACAGGAAAGCTTTCTGTGAAGGATGTGACCAGGAGAAGTGTCACATGGTTGAAAGAAAAAATACAATTTGAGATCTCTTTGCCACTTTTTGTCCTGCTTCTTCTGGCTATAAATGAATAGGGAGAGATGAAATGAACACACCTGAATATCTATTCATCTTACACCATGCCCAAACTGGACCCGCGCGTGCGTCCGCGTGCATCATCGTGCGCAAATTGACTTGTCCCCCTACACCAAACGTGATCACGAAACGCAGGTTGAAAGATCAAAACAAACTCTGTGTAACGATTCTCGTCCCGGGAAGATGAGGAGGAAGGATCGGACCAATACGCAGCGTGGTAAGTGTCCATAATATGTATTTTAATAAATCAACTGAACACTGAACAAAATAACAAAGAGCACGAACAAACGAAACAGTTCTGTATGGTGAACACACAACACAGAAAACAACTACCCACGAACACAGGTGGGAACAGGCTACCTAAGTATGGTTCTCAATCAGAGACAACGATAGACAGCTGCTTCTGATTGAGGATCACACACGGCCAAACACAAAGAGATAGACAACATAGAACACCAGACATAGAATGCCCACCCCAACTCACGCCCTGACCAAACCAAAATAGAGACATAAAAAAGGAACTACGGTCAGGGCGTGACAGTACCCCCCCCCCAAAGGTGCGGACTCCGGCCGCAAAACCTGAACCTATAGGGGAGGGTCTGGGTGGGCATTTCACCGCGGTGGCGGCTCTGGTGTGGGACGTAGACCCCGCTCCACCTCTGGCTTGGCCCACTTAGGTAGCGCCAATAGAGCGGGGACCCTCGCCGCCGACCCCGGACTGGGGACCCACGCAGCAGGCCCCGGACAGGAGGGCGACTCTGGCAGCTCCGGACAGGAGGGCGACTCTGGCAGCTCCGGACAGGAGGGCGACTCTGGCAGCTCCGGACAGGAGGGCGACTCTGGCAGCTCCGGACAGGAGGGCGACTCTGGCAGCTCCGGACAGGAGGGCGACTCTGGCAGCTCCGGACAGGAGGGCGACTCTGGCAGCTCCGGACAGGAGGGCGACTCTGGTAGCTCCGGACAGGAGTGCGACTCTGGTAGCTCCGGACAGGAGGGCGACTCTGGCAGCTCCGGACAGGAGGGCGACTCTGGCAGCTCCGGACAGGAGGGCAACTCTGGCAGCTCCGGACTGAAGCCCGCCGCTGGCGGCTCCGGACTAGAGGGCGTCGCTGGAGGCTCCGGACTAGAGGACGACGCTGGAGGCTCCGGACTAGAGGGCTTCGCTGGAGGCTCCGGACTAGAGGGCGTCGCTGGAGGCTCCGGAATAGAGGGCGTCGCTGGAGGCTCCGGACTAGAGGGCGTCGCTGGAGGCTCCGGACTAGAGGGCGTCGCTGGAGGCTCCGGACTAGAGGGTGTCGCTGGAGGCTCCGGACTAGAGGGCGTCGCTGGAGGCTCCGGACTAAAGGGCGTCGCTGGAGGCTCCGGACTAGAAGGCGTCGCTGGAGGCTCCGGACTAGAGGACAACGCTGGAGGCTCCGGACTAGAGGGCGTCGCTGGAGGCTCCGGACTAGAGGACGACGCTGGAGGCTCCGGACTAGAGGGTGTCGCTGGAGGCTCCGGACTAGAGGGCGTTGCTGGAGACTCTGGACTAGAGGACGACGCTGGAGGCTCCGGACTAGAGGGCGTCGCTGGAGGCTCCGGACTAGAGGGCGACTCTGGTAGCTCCGGACAGGAGGGCGACTCTGGCAGCTCCGGACAGGAGGGCGACTCTGGCAGCTCCGGACAGGAGGGCGACTCTGGCAGCTCCGGACAGGAGGGCAACTCTGGCAGCTCCGGACTGAAGCCCGCCGCTGGCGGCTCCGGACTAGAGGGCGTCGCTGGAGGCTCCGGACTAGAGGACGACGCTGGAGGCTCCGGACTAGAGGGCTTCGCTGGAGGCTCCGGACTAGAGGGCGTCGCTGGAGGCTCCGGAATATAGGGCGTCGCTGGAGGCTCTGGACTAGAGGGCGTCGCTGGAGGCTCCGGACTAGAGGGCGTCGCTGGAGGCTCCGGACTAGAGGGTGTCGCTGGAGGCTCCGGACTAGAGGGCGTCGCTGGAGGCTCCGGACTAAAGGGCGTCGCTGGAGGCTCCGGACTAGAGGGCGTCGCTGGAGGCTCCGGACTAGAGGACGACGCTGGAGGCTCCGGACTAGAGGGCGTCGCTGGAGGCTCCGGACTAGAGGACGACGCTGGAGGCTCCGGACTAGAGGACGACGCTGGAGGCTCCGGACTAGAGGGCGTTGCTGGAGACTCTGGACTAGAGGACGACGCTGGAGGCTCCGGACTAGAGGTCGTCGCTGGAGGCTCCGGACTAGAGGGCGTCGCTGGAGGCTCTGGACTAGAGGGCGTCGCTGGAGGCTCCGGACTGACGGCCTTCGTTGGAGGCCTCGTGCCATAACTCCCCACTGGAGGTTTCGTGCCATGGATCCTCACTGGAGGCTTCGTGCCATGGATCATCACTGGAGGCTTCGTGCCATGGATCATCACTGGAGGCTTCGTGCCATGGATCATCACTGGAGGCTTCTTGCCATGGATCATCACTGGAGGCTTCGTGCCATGGATCATCACTGGAGGCTTCTTGCCATGGATCATCACTGGAGGCTTCGTGCCATGGATCATCACTGGAGGCTTCGTGCCATTGATCATCACTGGAGGCTTCGTGCCATGGATCACCACTGGAGTGGAGAGACACACAGGAGGCCTGGCTCTGGGAGAAGGCACAGGACTCACCAGGTTGGGGAGACATGCAGGAGGGTTAGGGCTTAGCACAGGCACAGGACTCACCAGGCTGGGGAGACATGCAGGAGGCCTCTTCCTTGGCCGAGGCACCGGATACACTGGGCCGTGGAGGCGCACTGGCGGTCTCGAGCGCAGAGCTAGCACAACTCGTCCTGGCTGGATACCCCCTGTAGCCCGGCAAGTGCAGGGAGTTGGAACAGGCCGCACTGGGCTGTGCTGGCGAACCGGGGACACCGTGCGTAGGGCTGGTGCAGTATAACCCGGGCCGAGGAGACGCACTGGAGGCCAGATGCGCTGAGCCGGCATCATCCCTCCTGGCTCGATGCCCACTCTAGCCCGGCCGATGCGAGGAGCTGCGATGTAGCGCACCGGGCTATGAGTGCGCACTGTCACTGCATAACACGGTGCCTGCCCGGTCACTCTCTCGCCACGGTAAGCACGGGGAGTTGGCTCAGGTCTCCTACCTGACTCCGCAAATCTCCCCGTGTTCCCCCCCCCAAAAGAATTCTGGGGCTGCCTCTCGTGCACGTTACCTCGAGCCAACTCCTCGTAGTGTCGCCGCTCCGCTCTAGCTGCCTCCAGCTCCTCTTTCGGACGGCGATACTCTCCCGGCTGTGCCCAGGGTCCCTTGCCGTCCAAGATTTCCTCCCATGACCAGGAGTTTATTTTGCAACACTCATGCATGCGAGCGGTGTGTTCAACATGTGAGCCTAAAGAGTCTTAAATGACTTTTAAGAAAGATTGAGCTTTTTCTCTCTGGGTGCTATAACAGTAGCATGGTCTTTGTGGGATTTAAAGGTACATTTATACTCTGTCCAGTAGCCTCATCTCTCCCTCTCTCTAGTAGAAAGTGGCATGCGACTAATATGCGAACCTGGTCACTCTCTCAGCCCTGGCATCTCTGTGCCATCTGTGGGTGGTCTGGCTACTGAACCAAAGAGCCATATGGAGGTATAAGAGGACTTCAGCATAAATAATTCAACAATGAAAATGAAATATTTGTTTTTATTGCTGTATAAGTAATAATAAATAGCTGCTGTGCATGGCTCTCTCTGGGTGTGTGAGTGGAATAGGAGCGGCCGAGGCCCACTTAAAATGCTGGGCTGTAAACGTTATTAAATTCAACCAAACTGTGCTTATAAAATATTTTGCTAGCAGTTGGACCAATACTTTTAATTGATCTAAAAAGATGCTCTGCATTGGAAGCAGTGAGTTGCTCACTGAGATTGAGAGTATGTAGATATGCTTGTAGGCTACTCACAGACTGCAATCAATAGACAGGTTTCTATATGTGAGAATATTTTATAGAAACTGTTCAATGCCTTTTCTTCATTCACTTCTTGTTTCTTCTTCAGCCTGTTCCCATTACTACATGTTAGGTTAGCTCAGCGTTTCACAAACTTGGTCCTTGGGACTCCAAGGGGTGCACATTTTGGTTTTTGCCCTAACTCACAGCTGACTCAAAGCTTGATGATTAGTAGTGCTGTGTAGTGCTAGTGCAAAAACCCAAACGTGCACCGAGTTTGGGAGACCCTGGCTTAGCTCCTCTCATCAATACTGATACTGATTTGAATCTGACATGTTTTGACTGTTGCTGTGGAGAGATGCAGGCAGTGTTTTTCTCTGTTGACTGTGATGGATTATAATCTCCAGTGGAAGATAGCAGCTCGTTTTTGATTTATCAGCACAAACATACTGGCTGCTACTCGATGTCTCAAGTGGCTGTTGGTTTTTGCAAAGGACTGAAAATGAAAAAGTACTTTCAAACCAGCTTTGCATCAATTGCAGAACTCCATACATTTATTCAGGATATGAGACGAGTACATTCATTATTCAATTGCCTGGATGCTTTCTGTATGTTGCTTTATTTAATTATTTAACTCGTTAATGATAAATCTGTGTGTCTCCTATGTTCGTGGAACCAAATAGTACTTCCTGGAACCAAACAGTGTTCTCCTATGGGGACAGCTAAAGAACCCTTTTGGAATCCTTTTTTTTAAGAGTAAAGTTAATTTGATCACCCTGTTTCCACTTTGAGATTTCAGACTTGATTTTGCCTTACGAAAAACGTATCAACCCGCACACAAATCTCCATTAATTATAATCCACATAATAATTCACATTTCCTGTTGCTGCAGGATTATTTTCCTGCTGTAGCAACCTGGCTCAAATTAAAATCCCACATCTGTAGGGTGTATATGGAGAAGACCTAAAGAAAACATAGGAGCCCCGACCTGAAATTACAGAATGGCCTTTTCCATCTGTCGTCTTTACTGTTGCATTCATTAACCTTTCAGGAGACAGAGAGAGCAGAGCTCCATGCGTGTCTCATCTGTGATCTGAAGGGATTCTCCTTGCTCCACTGCTCTGCGCTGCTCTCTCAGGGGTTGGAGAGTCATGTCCCATCAGGATATTAACACACCCACCACTCATCTCCCCCACAGCCACTTTTACTTACACCTTCACCTCCACCCCAATATCCTATTCACCTCACTGGTGCCAGAGCCACAGCTATAGCTACTACCTTTGGTTATGGATACACAGACCGGGTTTTTACTCCAACACAAATAGAGGATGTCGTCCTTATGGTCCGATAACTCCCCTCTCACCCTATTGAAATAACTGATTTCATTTATAATTTCAAAATATTTAAAGGCATTTTTGGACTTTTGGCCAAGGCTGTCTCAGGACCTGGATGAATCTTTAATGGTGTTGAGAGTGTACAGACAGAGGAGTTAACAGTAGTGTGTAGTAGTAGTACAACCACTCTGTGTTAGGCAGCGTGTGGAGAGAGCCGTCCCAGGAGTGGTGTCTGTGCTGCATGGTGCAGCTCACTCACACAGTTCCAGGGCCTGGGTATATTCTGCTCTACTCTGTTCTGCTGGACTGGGCTCCATCTCTGCATCCCTGTCTCTCTGACTCACCTTCAGCCTGTCAAATATGAGGAAGCAGTCAGTCAGTACATACCACTGGCTCTCTCTCTGCTCTGTCTTTCCGTCTGTCTGGAGTTTTCCCTGGGCTGTTTACTCAATGGAGACTCAAGTTTAATGTCTTTCACTGACATAAATACAGAGGGAGAATGTTTAAAAGTGAGAGAGAGAGTTGTTTCTGTAGCAACATCTGAATACACCGGCGGCAACCACTTCACAATCGCCCGGTGTCGCCAAGGCAACCCAGAGGCAAGAGTGTTCACAATGCAGATTCTCCCTCCAGGCGGCCATTCCGATATCTCTCGCAACCTCTTAACTGGTCAAAACAAGTAGTCTACATGGTGAAACAACTACATTATTGAAGTATAGTGCTGTTTAAAATCCAGTCTTGGTACGGCACTAACAGTAGAGGCTCCTCCAGTCCTACCCCTACCCTTGTTGACAGGAGGCTTAGAGAGGAGCACAGTGTACATGGTGTGATTTATGGAGGTGCTGTCTGTAGAGACCTGTAAATCGCTGAGCCCCAGCTCAGGGCATAGCAGGCCTGCCTCCTCCATCCTGCCTTTTCCTGTTTACTGCTGTATGCTGATGTCCCCTTATCAAACCCTGACAGAGCTGGCTGTGTGATCATGGGGGGAGTAGCTGGCCCTTTTAACTGTCAGCCACCTGCCCCACCCTGGCCCTAACATCCTGCACCACACAGCACGCATCACACCCCAGGGCTTTCTATTACTGATCACATCATCTAATAACCATAGCAACAGGACGGCAGCAAAATGGAAGTCATTTATAAGACGTGCTATGTAGCAGCCCACTGACCCTCACTATTCATACATACTGGTAAGACCAGTGATGGAAGGAAGAGATAGGGAATTTCTGATGAAGGCTTGAACACCACGTCTAAAAGATGTCTATATTATTTTTAACAAAAACAAAATAAAACACGGCCCCCAAATAAGTCATGCTGGCAATAAGGTGCTGTTTCTTCTGTGTTTTATTTGACTTTGGAGTGTATGTTCCTTGCTGACCACATTTGAGATATTTAATTACTCCACTTGATTCAGATTGATTTCAAGTGACTAATTCCCATCATTATGAGTCACAGAGTTGAGGAGGCCAAGGCTCTGGCTGCATAGAGGCCTAAGTACCCACATTAATCCGCTAATTATGGTTAAAATTAGCCAATTAGAGGCTTGAGCTTTCAGTGAGTCAGCGGGGGTGTCTCTCTTTGGGCTGCCCCCCCCCCCCACCACCACCACCACCACCACTCTCAAAACCATGAAATCATTAAATCATCTAGTTCAAACGGGATGAAAAATCATATGAGGAAGATGTTAGTCTTAAACAACCCGCCAATTTGAACACTGGATTTTTCCCCAGTGGATTGTTTATAGTAGGCCACTATTGTGGCTGTGTTGTGCAGACTGGGGTGGTGATACTAGGCTCCAGGCTATAGGGGGGCTATACAGTTACAGTACTATACCCTTCCATGTGGCTTAGCATGACCAGTAAGGAGGCGTCAGAGTGGGATGACCTTGTTCTCCTGTCTGTCTGTCTGTCTGTCTGTCTGTCTTCAGGCTATACCACGTTGTCCCTAGTGGGCCACTGCCAGTCAGTTGGAATGTTTTGAAGAGATTCTCAAACCGAAACACAAAACTGATTCATCATAAATCATTTTGATTAACACCAATACACTGATCAACACGTCTGGTGGATCAGACACTTCCTATCTCAGTCTTAGTGACGTCAGTGTACTTATCCATCCTTATTCCATGAAGTGACTACTGTACCATTTCCAGTTTGAAACAGTGCGACAGGCGTGGGTGTCCGGTAATCTACCTCCATCCCTGTGTGTGTGAAGCAGAAAGCCAGTGCTTTGATTTGGCACCAGTGAAGTGTGCTTGGATGGATGCATGCATGATGCATCAGGAACAAAGTCTTTATCTTAGTGAGAATAGACTTCTAACGCTAACAAACAGCAACTCCCTGAGATAATCACCCAGACACCCACACACTGAACCACTGCCATCTGGGAGCCCAGCACTAAACTGCTCTCAGTTAGACTTCTCATTACATACACACACGCACACAGGTACGCAGCACATACACACACACGCACACACACGCACGCACACACACACAGATATGGATACACACCCCTTTATCATGCACCTGCTGTAGTCCTCGTCAAATATTAATTATGTAAATTTGACAAACAGTTTGCCAGATTGCCAGTTTATTGTTAGATTTCTTATTTCCTAGTTCCTCCTTTCCTATGCATGTGTACAGCAGATCAGTTCCAGCCTTAGTGATCAGTCAGTCTGGTGTTATTGTGCTGTGGTTGAGAGAAGGCTTAGCCTCTCCTGTGTTACTCCCAGTGAGAGCTCAGATGATAGCCAGCCAGGGAGAGAGAGCAGATAAATACAATGAGGGGAAATCTGCTGACAAATCTTTCCCTCTGGTGGGTTTTGAGGGAGCTCGTGTTGAGAGCCAGGATATTACCCACAACAATAAAGGACCAGCGGCAGGATCCCACCATTCACACCACTGAATACAGATTCATCAGTGGATTCTGGATCTGCAGCCAGGAGTTTTATTATTCACCCATCACCATACTGCCTGCCTGGCTTCCTGGACAGAAGTGTCCCATCATCATTCAGCCCTGCAGACCTCCTCACCTCTCCTGTCTGTCTGCCTGCTGCTGTTGTGTCACCTGTCATTGCCCCGGCAGCGTGATGACAGGATGTTTGCTTCTTACTCTATAGAAGACATGGTTTTCCTCTGAGAAACCTAGGCCTTAAGGTGTCCCCGTACTAGGTTTGATTTGCTCCTCATAATATATGCACGAACTGTTTCGACTGGGAAGCATACGGTAAGCTTTACTGTGGCCCTGCGGCCACGCACGCACGCACGCACGCACACACACACACACACACACACACCATTTAGATCCCCACTGTAGTCTGGCTCTTACCAAACAGTGTTATGTGTTGGCATCCATGTCCTGTCCCTGAACCTCCCATCGTGTAGAAAACCTACCAAAGAAAATGACTCCCATTCAAACAGCAAAGCCTCTTCAGAAGTAAATCAAGTTTCGATCAATACATTAACACAGTAGCCCAAACCAAGGAGATTGTTGTGGGAGAAGAAAACATGTTTTCTTGAATGTCTACCCTTGACATTTTCAATTCCTTATCAAGTTTAAAGTCATGTGGGAATTTTCCCCCTTCAGCCAATCTCTGTGTGTAAAGAACCGATTTCTTCAGAAATTCTCCTTTAGTAAATATGGTATCCCAACTCTGTCAAATTCATCATCAAAGAATACAATGAAGATGTGATGGAATAGGAGTCTTCTCACCCACACAGTACAGGAGGGATAGACAACTACATGCTCAGCAGCAATCTCATCTTTTAGGCAAATTAATTGGAGAGTGAAATGAAACTCTAAGGTCTATGGATCCTCAAGTCTTTCCACTTGAAACACTGTCCGTTTCAAACGTTTCATCCTTCACTTGTCACAGCTAGGAATTACCCATCAATTAGCAGGAGATCCCTACAGTACAGTACCATACATGTTGAACTGTCTGCTCCACATTGGATGGAGGAGGTATTGGATTAACTATATGTAACGGATGTGAAATGGCTAGCTAGTTAGCGGTGGTGCGCGCTAATAGCCTTTCAATCGGTGACGTCACTTGCTCTGAGACCTTGAAGTAGTGGTTCCCCTTGCTCTGCAAGGGATGTGGCCTTTGTGGAGCGATGGGTAACGATGCTTCGTGGGTGTCAGTTGTTGATGTGTGCAGAAGGTCCCTGGTTCGCGCGAGGGGACGGATGTAAAGTTATACTGTTACATTGGTGCCGTGACCCGGATCACTGGTTGCTGCATAAAAGGAGGAGGTCGAAAGGGGGGTGAGTGTAACGGATGTGAAATGGCTAGCTAGTTAGCGGTGGTGCGCACTAATAGCCTTTCAATCGGTGACGTCACTTGCTCTGAGACCTTGAAGTAGTGGTTCCCCTTGCTCTGCAAGGGCCGCGGCCTTAGTGGAGCGATGGGTAACGATGCTTCGTGGGTGTCAGTTGTTGATGTGTGCAGAATGTCCCTGGTTTGCACCCGGGTCGAGGGGACGGATGTAAAGTTATACTGTTACATATAGTCCTAAATCCCTGCTCTGTGATAATGATGCGTTGCTGTTTGGTGTGGAGTCACCTTCTCTCTCTCTCTCTCTGTGTGCTTTCTCTATCTTTATGTGTGTGTTCATGTGACGTGTGTGTGTGTCTGGATGGAGGTGCTGAGCCCCGGAGCTGGGAGGTCTTACAGGACAGGACCTGATGGGGATCTGACTAATCTAGCCTGGATGCTACTGATTAGAGGGTCTATAGCTGAGGCTAGCTCAGGGAAGAGGTGGCAAGGGGAGGCTGACAGCTCTGATTGCTGCCCAGCTGTTTAAGGCCTCTAATCAGCTGACAGCCAAGTGGTCTCTCAGAATGCAGTGCAGCACGTCGTTCATGATTAGACTCCATTTTCTTTTGTGAAGGGAAGGCAAATCCAGGAAGCCGCTGAAGTGATTCACACTGGAGTCAACCTCTAGATCGCCCTCGTGATTAGCAACATGTTCTACTCAGCTGTCTTTGAAATCCTCACAAATAAAGAGCAAAAACACATTTCACTCTCAGGACACACTGTTATCTTGCTAAGGACTGAAATTGTGTTTGGGTAGAATGAATTCACTGTGTTTCCTTTTAGGAGGGTACAAAAAAGGAGAACTTGAAGCATGCGTAAGTGGCACATACAGTGGGGAGAACAAGTATTTGATACACTGCCGATTTTGAAGGTTTTCCTACTTCCAAAGCATGTAGACGTCTGTAATTTTTATCATAGGTACACTTCAACTGTGAGAGACGGAATCTAAAACAAAAATCCAGAAAATCACATTGTATGATTTTTAAGTAATTAAATTGCATTTTATTGCGTGACATAAGTATTTGATCACCTACCAACCAGTAAGAATTCCGGCTCTCACAGACCTGTTAGTTTTTCTTTTAGAAGCCCTCCTGTTCTCCACTCATTACCTGTATTAACTGCACCTGTTTGAACTTGTTACCTGTATAAAAGACACCTGTACACACACTCAATCAAATAGACTCCAATCTCTCCACAATGGCCAAGACCAGAGAGCTGTGTAAGGACATCAGGGATAAAATTGTAGACCTGCACAAGGCTGGGATGGGCTACAGGACAATAGGCAAGCAGCTTGGTGAGAAGGCAACAACTGTTGGCGCAATTATTAGAAAATGGAAGATGTTCAAGATGACGGTCAATCACCCTCGGTCTGGGGCTCCATGCAAGATCTCACCTCGTGGGGCATCAATGATCATAAGGAAGGTGAGGGATCAGCCCAGAACTACACGGCAGGACCTGGTCAATGACCTGAAGAGAGCTGGGACCACAGTCTCAAAGAAAACCATTAGTAACACACTACGCTGTCATGGATTGAAATCCTGCAGCGCACGCAAGGTCCCCCTGCTCAAGCCAGCACATGTCCAGGCCCGTCTGAAGTTTGCCAATGACCATCTGGATGATCCAGAGGAGGAATGGGAGAAGGTCATGTGGTCTGATGAGACAAAAATAGAGCTTTTTGGTCTAAACTCCACTCGCCGTGTTTGGAGGAAGAAGAAGGTTGAGTACAACCCCAAGAACACCCTCCCAACCGTGAAGCATGGAGGTGGAAACATAATTCTTTGGGGATGCTTTTCTGCAAAGGGGACAGGACGACTGCACCGTATTGAGGGGAGGATGGATGGGGCCATGTATCGCGAGATCTTGGCCAAAAACCTCCTTCCCTCAGTAAGAGCATTGAAGATGGGTCGTGGCTGGATCTTCCAGCATGACAACGACCCGAAACACACAGCCAGGGCAACTAAGGAGTGGCTCCGTAAGAAGCATCTCAAGGTCCTGGAGTGGCCTAGCCAGTCTCCAGACCTGAACCCAATAGAAAATCTTTGGAGGGAGCTGAACGTCCGTATTGCCCACCGACAGCCCCGAAACCTGAAGGATCTGGAGAAGGTATGTATGGAGGAGTGGGCCAAAATCCCTGCTGCAGTGTGTGCAAACCTGGTCAATAACTACAGGAAACGTATGATCTTTGTAATTGCAAACAAAGGTTTCTGTACCAAATATTAAGTTCTGCTTTTCTGATGTATCAAATACTTATGTCATGCAATAAAATGCAAATTAATTACTTAAAAATCATACAATGTGATTTTCTGGATTTTTGTTTTAGATTCCGTCTCTCACAGTTGAAGTGTACCTATGATAAAAATTACAGACCTCTACATGCTTTGTAAGTAGGAAAACCTTCAAAATCGGCAGTGTATCAAATACTTGTTCTCCCTACTGTATAGATGCTCATGAATTCAAACCATTTTTTTCTGCCTGGAGGTGGAAAGTGTATGATCATCGGCCACATGACCAAATGTCCCTCCTGGATGCAGTGGATGCCGGCTGCAGAGACATCTCAGCTGAAGACTGCCAGGGGTGGACAAGGCATGCCAAGCGTTTCTATCCAAGGTGCATAGCGAGAGACGACATAACATTTTGCCAAAGGCTGAAGACCGTGTAGATTAGAACAGGACTGTGCATTTTTGTGTCTCTTCTGGGCCTTATTTTTTACTGTAATTGTGTTTTATTTGTACACATTTGGAACCGAAAGCCATGTTTGTTGGATTTTTTGTTGATCACTGGCAGCAATTTCATGTTGCTAATAAAGCTTTTACTGCAGCAATTCTGTCACTTACTATATTTTTCTACTGTACATTCTATAAAGTAAAGATGACTCTTTTAGATAGTATGTTGCCAAAAATGCACACATTCGACACTCAACCAAAAAATGTAGAGTGGGTTACAGTAAAAGGAAACTGAATTATAAAAAACAATGGATTTCATGTTGTCTATTGTCTGCAGGTAGAACTGAAACATGAAAAGTAATGCCGTTTTTGTAATGCCATCAACTATTTTGAAAGTCGTTGTGCTGATTGACTATATGTTCCTCTTGGATAGAAAACACGTGCTAGTGTTTTGACAGAATGATTGGATATTGAGTCGGGTTTGCCGTGTTTTGATAGAGTTAGTGTATGTAGAGAACGTTTCTTTTGCATTTTGAAATGTGGACTTGGTTTTTAATGAACAAAAAGTGGTTTTGAACAGAAATGTACTATTTGGCTAATTGTGCGATGTTGGTGTGTTGCTGTGTTAAGAGTTTAGAAAAAGTATCTTAAATATAGGTAAACGGTTGTTAGCAATTGTAAAAAACTGTAATAAAAATGTGACTATAATATCGTAAATAAGCACAGTCTGGAATGATCTAGTCATTAACGGCGCAAAATGATTCGATCGGATATGGCGATATTTTGTGACATATTGTAGAAGAGGTCTCCCCAATTTTCCCCAACCCTATTATCGACAACGAAACATTCTCCCACATACTGTTCTTATTTGTGCCATTTCAAGATAAAGTCCTGATTTCAGCAAACCATGGAACAGTTTTTGTCAACAACATAATGGTGTGTTTTGGGAAAAGAGAGGTATTTCATGCAGAGTTCACTAGCTCATGTTGTTTAGTTGAATGAACAAGCCATGCTAGCAGGGTGCAGTCAGGGGGTTCGCTAGGCTACAGATGTAGGATATTAATTTGATCATCCTGTTGCAGGAGACATTATTTGAGGTTTACAAAGGCTCCAGAAGTTAGTAATTTCCCCTTTGAAATGGCAGACTTGATTTTCCCTTACGAAAAATATATCAAACCCCAGAATATGTCCATGAATTATAATCCACATAATAATTCACATTTCCTGTTGCTGCAGGAATATCTTCCTGCTGCAGCAAACTGGATCAAATTAAGCTGTAGCTGTAATGGTGGTTAGCACAGATCCAACATTTCCACCCATGACTGGACTGAGGCTGTAGGTTGCTTACTGTCACTGGCTGGACAAGTAGGGATGAATAAACAGTGTATCAGCCTGCCGATAAGAGACTTAGAGAAAAAATAGTTTCAGAATTAATTAATTTACTTCAGTAGCCAACTTTTGCAGGGCAACCCTCCAACTCTCTGTTAGGGCAGAGCTGAGATGACAATGTTGTGAGGAGTCATGTGCCCAGGGAATCTGCTTCCCCTATTATTGGTTATAAAGGACTGGAGGGTTGGGAGTGGACTCAGTGGAGTCTTAACTAAAGAACACAAACCTTTGTTTAGACTGGCACCAAATGATGTGCATCGATTACTGTAGAGAAGGAGACCCAGCCCCAGTTTCAGCCTCTCACCCAGCTGTTCATTACATCTCCACCAATAAAAAGTAATGAAAGCTGGTTTGTCTCTTGAGCAGACAGATCTGGGCACAGTGGCTGCTGCTGGTGGAATCCAACACACCAATCACATGATGAAAGGGGATACCTAGTCAGTTGTACAACTAAATGAATTCCACTGAAATGTGTCCATGCTTGTTGTCTTGAATGTGTTATCAATAGACCTTATAATGCTATTGAGCAGTAAGACAGTACAATACAACACACCCCATGAGGATGGGATACTACTAGCTGGGAGCAACCAAAGCGATCAGGTTTTACTGTTGCCCCTTGTCTCTTGGGCCTGCTACTGTACAAATGCAGTCAAATTGATGTCACGCTCGCTTTGACATTTCTCGACATTCATTCTGGCTGTGAATTATTGTTAGGGCCAGGAGATTTTCCTGACCATATGACCTGACCAGGACTAGGGGCCTGGAGCTTTTCCTGATCAAGTCACATAGTACGAAAAAACTCCTAGTCCCTCTTATTTTATGGGTCTGATTTCACATCATTCTTAGCCTTTCTATCCATCCCCATTACCGTTACTAAGCCGAGTAAAACGGATCACTATTTAGTTTATCGAGTTGGATGTCAGTTGAACTGTACAGTAGATTCCCTCAGCTCCATGTCCAAAATATTGCTTTCTCACGAGTGCCCTGTGTCAGAGGAGTGAAGTGAGGCCTGTGCAGAAATTACCCGGACCTAAACATTTACCTTTATGTCAATGGCTGTGTGTACACTGGGGGGGGGGAACAGAGGAGCCGTTCACTTATGCAGGCTATATTCTGCCTCCGTGCCTCGGCTCCATGACTCGCTTTGTAGGTATTTATTTTATCCCCAGATCATTTTAAATAAACCAGGGTGCCTTTAAAGGGTCTCGTTACAGAACATCCATTTAGCTTTCACTAATGGCTGATCCAGTGGTTCCATGTGAAACCTCCATGTGAAACCTCTGCGGAGAAGCATTTGGTTGGCAGATGGCAACTCTCTGGAACACGTGGAGAGGTTCTTTGTGTTAGAAAGTATATGTGCAAATCCCACACATGCCCTTAAGGTTCCCATATAAATGTGTTAATTAAAACAAAACTTATTTATAGACAACTGGTTGTATCAACTTGACAGCTATTTGACAACAACTTGCGGCAGTTTGATTCTTGATGGGCCTCCTATGGTTGTGTGTTGGTGTGTGTGTGTGTGTGGGGGGGTTGTGAGTATGTGTGTGGCAACTGTAACTGCTACACACTCCTAAACACAGCTCCTCTAGGGTCTAACAAGAACACCTAATTAGAGCCTTCTGGATGTGTGTCATAACATCCTATTCTGGTCTTTTAAACACATTTAGTTGAGTAGAAAATGGTACATCTATCATGTGGGCAATGTATAAGATGCACTGAATAGTTCAAATGAAAGACTCTCTGTTTCCCCAAATTGTAGCTGGTTACTGTATAGAGCAGCTATTTCTGGCTGTGTGAGGCATTTGTATTCCGTCAAGATTTATATCATACACACTTCTTTCACACATTTTCACACACTCTCTTCTGTTTACCCACAGAGACTCTTCCTGCTTATCTTCATTGTCCGTATAATGAGAGAGCTCGCCTATTTACCACGAGAGTATACATTTGCATTCTCCCATGTTGTGCATTAGTACAGTCAGTTCTATTAATTGAAGCTAACAAAGTCAATTGGACAAGCCTAGAGGAGCAGTGCATTTCAGGGGAATCATTGAGTGTATTAGAATGGTGTTAATGATGCTGCTGCTGTCTGTCATTTCCAGTAATTAGGGCGTTGTGGGCTCTCCGGGTTTTATATAGCCGGGAAAAAAGGAAAACGACACACACTGCTTCCCTACTTTCACAGCTCCATATCTGTCTGGAAGTGTGTGTTTATGTCCTCCCTCTCCTCTCCTCTCTCTCCGCATCCTCCTCCAGAGTGCTGTTATTTTTTGCCTTGACCCAGATGTGTAGACTTTAGCAGGAGATGTAGCTGTGGTGTCGTGGAGACGGGCCCCAGAGGACTGCCTGTCAGGATGTGCTATAGCAACAGAAAGAGAGGTGGTCCGTCCTGATCAATAGAACGTCAGGTTGAAGGCACAAGGCTAAGGGGAATGGGGAATTGCTTTACAGAGAGAAGTGGAGAAAATGTGTCAAAATGTGGCCATGGGAGATGTACACTGAGTGTACAAAACATTAGGAACACCTTCCTAATATTGGGTTGCACCCCCTTTTGCCCTCAGAACAGCCTCAATTTATCAGGGCATGGACTCTACAAGGTGTCCAAAGTGTTCCACAGGGATGCTGGCCCATGTTGATTCCAATGATTCCCACAGTTGTACTGTACTACCATACCCCGTTCAAAGGCACTTAAATATTTTGTCCTGCCCATTCACCCTCTGAATGGCACACATACATAATCCATGTCTCAATTGTATCAAGGCTTAAAAACCCTTCTTTAACCTGTCTCCTCCCCTTCATCTACACTGATTGAAGTGGATTTAACAAGTGACATCAATAAGGGATCATAGCTTTCACCTGGATTCACCTGGTCAGTCTATGTCATGGAAAGAGCAGGTGTTCCTAATGTTTTGTACACTCAGTGTATATTCCCATTTGGGTCTCTTTCCTCTCAGTTCAAATCTCAGTTCATGTAATGGATCATTATTTCCTATATGTTATATCTACCTCATCTTGATTATGTTCTGAAGTATTCTACAGGTGATTGGCGTTAAAAAAGGAATAGAGGTCTATAGAGAAGCGGTTTATGTAGAATCTGATATGCAACACAGGTCTGTGTGACCAGCCTGAGCCAATGGCACGCTCCGTGCATTAGTGGTGTGTTAACGCACCATAGCCTCAGATGTCAGTTCACTCTCACTCAAAAACCACAAAGCTTCACAGATCCTTAAAAGACTCTTCAGAGTCAATGGGCTCAGGACAGGTTCTGATTCCATTGCGATAAACATGTCCCCACAGATGCGTCATGGGCCAGGCAGAATATTGATGTCCCCTCCAGTGAAGCAGCAGGGTACCAAAGACAGGAGAGGGGGGTTGATGGGGAGAAGGAAGGGGGGAGGCAGTAGAAGTGAGTAATTAGTTTGTGGCTCTGTGATCATTGGCCTGGAACTGACACTGTGGAACTCCTCACCGTTCCCTGACCCCTACAGAGAGCAAGCAGCAGCAGAATGAGCCCACAAGAAGTGACATCATATCACTGCCTGAACAGCCTGCCTGGCTCTCTCAGCCCAGCCCTAGCCCACTGGGCCTGTAGCCCATCAAACTCCCCAACAGTTTAACTGCCATTTCCAATGTTGGGGGAGAATAAACCATAAAAGCCAGAACCAACTGATGTAAGTGGTGTTGTCGTTGCAACAGTGTTGCTGGACATGATGCTTTATAAGCTGCGGCTATAGTCTGTGCCCAGTCTGCCTTGATGAGGCCAACAGATGAGACCAAGTGCCTATTAGTTCAGATTGTGATTGTGTGTGTGTGTGTGTGTGTGTGTGTGTGTGTGTGTGTGTGTGTGTGTGTGTGTGTGTGTGTGTGTGTGTGTGTGTGTGTGTGTGTCTGTGTGTCTGTGTGTCTGTGTGTATCTGTATCAGTCGAAATCCCTTCCAGTTTGCCTACACTGAAAAATTAAGGTTCTTAAAATGGCACCTATGGTTCTTCAGAATTCTAAAAGGTTATTGAAATGTATGGAAGCCTACAGACGTGTATCTTTCATAGCACACAGCAAATTGGCCAGTGTTATCTAGTGTTGATTTTCAGTGTAACATTTTTAGTGTTGATTCAGGAGTTAAATGAACACTTGTAAAGAGTTAAATGAACACTCATTGGTGTAAAATAATCTCAGTGTTAGTGTTAATAACCAGAGATGAACCAAAACCACGCCCATCATTATCATATTTCCCAGCATTCTCTATTGCAGGTTTGTTTCAATATCTATGTTTTCGCATGTACATTGATTAATTAATCTTATGCTACTCAAATATAAATAATGTCAATTTTTCTAAGCTATTTCTATTTGTTACCTGGACTTATTGCATCCATTACTGAAATGGTTGTTCCAGGGTCGAACAACCATTTCAGTAAAATGCTTCCCCTATGGCGGGGGTGTCAAACTCATTCCAAGGAGAGTCTAGTGTCTGCTGGTTTTTGGTTTTTCCTTTCAATTAAGACCTAGACAACCAGGTGAGGGGAGCTCCTTACTAATCAGTGACCTTAATTCATCAATTAAGTTCAAGGGAGGAGCGAAAACCCGCAGACACTCGGCCCTGGAATGAGTTTGACACGAGCCCTATGGCATCGCTCTGAAGAACTTTTATTTTTAAGAGTGTACCACCTCCTGCGAGGCTACATTATCAGTCACTGGTTCAAGTAGGTGACACCAGGGGAACAGGCTCTTGTTCTCCAGACACCGACAAACAGCTTTGCACACCGGTTCCAGCTCTGTTCATTTGCTGAGTCAGAGTCCAGGCAGGAGAGTGAGGTAACTCAGCTGAGACATTTGAAAGGACTGCAGTTTCTGTTTCGCCTGCCTGCTATCCCTGGCCCTCAACCAAACTGCCATCACAGTGCCTCCCCGTCTCTCTCTCCTTTCTCTCTCTCTCTCTCTCTCTCTCTCCATTCTCTCTCTCTCTCTCTCTCTCTCTCTCTCAGTGTCTCTCTGTCTCTCTCTCTCTCTCACACACACACACACACACCCTTGACTGGATATTACTAATGAACTCTTCTCCCAGTAGAATATGCTGCAGCTGACCTCGAAAAACAAAGGCCTGTGTAAACAATGTGGCTCTTGCTGTTGTTGCAGAGCTCTGCGAGAGAGAGAGACTTGGTAATTTACCAGAGAGATGATGATGAAGATGAGGAGGCAGCGTGGGAATAAGAACTAGGCTATACAGCTGAGTGAGTTTAGGACAGAATATCCTGTTGCTTCTCTCAGACAGACTCAAGGACATCTCTCCCACACTCTATCTCTCTCTCAATTCAATTCAAAGGGCTTCATTTGCATGGGAAACATGTTTACATTGCCAAAGAAAGTGGAATAGATAATAAACACAAGTGAAATAAACAATCAGAAAACTCTCTCTCATCCCAGTCACTCAAACACCTCTCTCCCAGTCTCCCAACCCCCTCGCCCTCCTCTACTGTCTCTCTATCTCCCCCTCTCTATCGCATACACACTCTGTGCATCAAAAACACAGGGACGACAGAGAGAACAAGAGATGAAGGCACTTGGTGCAGGATAATGTATGGATCAGTGTTTCTCCAGCTCTCTCTCTCTCTGAGATAGATAAGGCTGATGAATGATGTCCTCCCCTAGAGCCCTCCAGAGCAGGGACTGTGGATCCATATTCATTAGAATATGAATTAGCTTCCTTATCTGATGGTTTATTAGGCAAGACTGTGATGATCCGTGCTGCCATAGCAATTCTCGGCGGCCATCATAGAATATTATCCTGCTATTGTCACCCGCCAGTGTTTTCGTGATGATGCTCTCCAAAGAGCGAAACCGATCTGTTCCCCAACATCATCTGACTGTGCCCTTCAGACTGAAGCAGAGATGTCTCTGACTGGAGGAGATGGTATCAACACAAGCACAAGTAGTAACACTAATAGGCCTCTCGCTGTCTTTCTCTGTACTGAAGCAGCAGTTTGAAATAGACAACACTTTTTACTGGTGCATTGGGATTACACCCAGAGCCGGTCCTGACCTCCCTGGGGCCCTCCTACCTGCAAAATTCTGCTAGGGGGCCCTCCTACCTGACCCGTGAGCCATGTAAACCATTTGCCATCACCACACAGTCACACCTGACACCCCAATGCTCCCACTACAATCCTGCCTCCTTTAAAACAGTTTGCTCCATCTGTCAGTCAAAGAATAAGTAGACATATACAGAACAGAATGAGCTATATACAAACACTATTTATTGAATATAATATTTTTGATAGAATCTTAAAATAAGTGAATATTAACATTAACATAAATAAGAAATTGTAGAAAATATAAAATGTAGAAAATAATCAAATATAACACTGAGCTTTGGCTCTGCTGCCTGGTAAGTAGTCCAGTACTCACAATATTATGCAATTCGCTTTGTCTATACAATGTAAACATAAGCCTATAGGATATGGCTGCAGCTATATGTCTTTAAAATAGTAAAATAAAACCTATACAGCTGTGTGATTAACTTTGGTTCCCTCTACAGCCTGGGCATTTTCAGCATCAGCATGGACATCTGGAATGTCTGGAAGAAATTGAGAAAGTATGTCACATAGTTAAGCAGTTATTTACATAAATGCACTTCTGCCATACACTCTGAAATATTACTAAGTGTGTAAACATTTGAATGTTTGAATTCAAATATTACCATCAAAATACTCCTCTTCTGCACTTTCTTGACGCAAAATCATCAATGATGTCATCATAGGACATGTGTTTCCCCATGTCATGATTTATGCTCATGATGGCCAGACCACTCAAACGTTCCTGTGACATGGAAGACCTCAGGTGACTTTTGATGAGCTTTCATTTTGAAAAGCTCCTGACGATGCTACTGTTACTGGTAGGGTGACTGGAATTCTTAGGGCTATCCAAAGGTTAGGATAGTGTCACGCCCTGACCATAGAGAGCCTTTTATTCTCTATGTTGGTTAGGTCGGGGTGTGACTAGGGTGGGCATTCTAGTTTTGTTATTTCTATGTTGGCCTGGTATGGTTCCCCAATCAGAGGCAGCTGTCTATCGTTGTCTCTGATTGGGGATCATATTTAGGCAGCCTTTTCCCACTGGGTTTTTGTGGGATCTTGTTTATGTATTGTTGCTTGTGAGCACTGCATAGCTTCACGTTCGTTTTGTTCTGTATTGTTTTGGTGAGTTTCATTTATTAAACATGTGGAACTCTACGCATGCTGCGCCTTGGTCCATTGATTCTAACAACCATCGTGACATATAGAGTTCCTCCAGGTTTTTCTCACAGAGAAAGGAAAGCAGCTCAAAGGCAGTCATCTTATCTGATGGCAGATCAGGTCAATTCTGAATCTCGTGTGCCAGATCCATTCCACTGATGTCACGATCATCTCTGAAGGTTAAGAGTGTATTCAACGTCCATCCAGTGAGCCTTTAAAGATTCACTGGACATCTGAGAGGCAGTGCTGAAGTTCAGCAGCACTCTATATTTGGTTTTCACCTGGTTGAGTGTTTCAAATCTCTCATCCATGGATGTCACAGCAGAGTCCACCACAATGTTGAAGTAGTTGACTTCAAAGTTTTTCAGTGCATCAGTCACTGGTGCATCAGGAGCCTCGTAGCTGAAATGCCTCTTGTTGTTTCTCAGTCTCTTCTCTTTCAGAACAGCCTCCACATTAATTTCTTCACAAATGCTTTTGGTTGTTGTCTGGGCCTCAGAGAATCCAGTTTCCCGGTATGTAATGGGGGAGGCCTTTGCATTTGAGATTAAATTCAGTGCGATATTCAACTGCATTGAGGCGGATTGGAGGAGCTTGTTCACCTTGTTTGTCATTGTCAATATCTCACACCATACGACACAGCAAATCAAGAAGCGGTAGGACCCAACTTCCTCTGCAAGTGCTTGTGCCTCCACTTTGGCCACAGGATCGTTGATCATCTGTCTGGCTTCCAGTAATGCCTCCCGAACCTCAGAAGCCTGATACCTGATTGCATGAACACTTTGAAGCCTACTCTCCCATTTTGTGTCACTCCATGAATTCACAGTTATGTTCATGTGTTTCTTCAAAACACTCCATCTTTGTGTGCCAGCTGAAAAGAAGGTGAAGAGCTTTTGCACATGCCCAAAAAAAAACAACTGCATATTTTGAAGATTTGGCAGCATCTGCAATGACAAGGTTTAGAGTATGTGCTCCACATGGGACGAACACAGCTCTGGGATATTTTTTGAGCAGTCTGGCTTGTACTCCTTGGTGCTTGCCCTTCATGTTGGCCCCATTATCATAAGCTTGCCCTCTGCAATCTTCAAATGGAATCTTCAGCTCGTTCAGCTCATCTAAGATGACAGTGGACAGATTCAAGCCTGTTGTAACCTCAACCTTCACAAAGCCGAGGAAGTGCTCTGTGATCTCTGGCTTTCCCTTTAAAGCCACGCTTCTCAGAATAATGGACATTTAGCCCTGGTGACCAATGTCAGGTGTACAGTCCAAGATAATGGAGAAGCACTTTGAGTCTCTTACTTAAGTCACTATTGCTTCCAGAATCTTGTCACTCACAATCTGCTTATCTAGCTTGCAGTCCTCTAAGATGACTGCAAGCTAGCACATCAACTTAACGTTACTGTTATTTGCTGACATCAAACTTGGAGAGGAGAGAACACAAGTTTGCCTGATTGCTGTTCCCGCAATTTACTCTCATGGTGTTTTTATATATATATTTTTTATGACCAGAAGGATAGTTCCGCTTAATCCTCTCATCGAAGTTGTAAACATTGACACCCGCTTTGACACGAGGGGGAAGCGGTGCCCTTGCGTAATTGTGGGGCCCTACGCAAGTTGCGTAGTGAGCGTATAGGGCCGCCCGGCTCTGATTACACACACCCTATGTCTCACAAGGACATGACTTCTGACTCTCCTCATGAGTTTCTTGCAGTCTCTTTCCCTCTCTCTCTCTCCCCCTGTCACCAGAGGTTTGTACCTGCAGGGAGACGGAGCCATTACAGCCCAAACTCATTACGTCCTCCTCAGCGGGGGCATGGGCTGGGCCTCCTTGTTTTAGCTGATAGAGGTCAGGAACTGATTAAATGTTGAAAAGTGGAGGCTAATCACATGGTGACCCCCCTGGGCTGTATTGTGGCCCTCAATTTCGCTTCAAACAATGGATCTTTAGGGTGGCTCAGACGATGTGCTCCTCCTATGGGCCAGTTACCCTGGGCAGTCAACATAGCATATACCACACTACTCTACTACCCTGTCTCCACAGCTGTGTGTCTGTCTGTGGACTCATCACCTGGGCTGCTCCTCTCTGGCCCGACCTTCATTATCTCTCTAATGCTTCCTAGTTAGCTCTGTTCCATTATATTCTATTCTAAGATTCATTGGAAATTTGTGGATATGGATTGATAGAACAGGTGTTGATTAATGCCGCAATTGACTTCTATTCTGCTGTGACCCCTCCAGACTGTGTGGTAGCAGGGCACGGTGTTACTGTTAGAAACATACTGTGGGAGGGGAACATATGGGAGGGGTGAAATGTGCAGCCTGGTCTGGTGCCATTATAGCTCAATGAGGTCTGATCCTATAGAGGGTGTTTGGCTGTTGTATTTCTCTACTGTCCTCCCTGAGGCCTCTTATCAGCCCTAGCAGATATGCAGACTGACAGACGGGTCACTCTGAATTCACGCTGCCTCCGTGATGGACGCGGTCGCCATCTAACAGAAAGCATTTTCACTCCCAGTCGACTCTGATAGATCTCAGTTACTGGGACCCTCATCAGGATCCACAGCCTCTCCAGTTAATGAAGGAACGTGTAAGTGATCTCCTATTCGCATGGTTTAAACATTTGCCCCTGAGGGATGAGGGTCTGTGGAATCCATTATGCCTGGTTCAGATTGACTCCCAGTCAGTCAGTTCTCCATGGTTAGCCTGCCTGCCTGCCTGTTGAGGGTTTGTAACAACACCACCAGGGTTTGTTTGGATGAGATGGACCGACTGCGCCTGGCCTCACGGCAGGCTCTGATCATATTCATGGTGATGGAGTACAAACATGCACGGCCACCCGGGGTAACTCAATATGGCTGTGAGCATGCATATCTTACAGCCAGGGGAGGGCTAGGAGATGGAGGGCTTGGAAGGGGAGGCAGGACGGAAAGGGTTACTCCCTCCCTGTTTTGCCCTGTGATATTGTAACCAGCTGCTGTCGCCCTGGGCTTCCTGCTAACCGGACCGCCATAAATCCATCCTTAACCCTCAGACTCCACTATTTATCAAGTCAACAGGGGTGATAGTGCAGAAACGGTGGAAAGAAAATATGAAAAATACACAATGTTTTCTTTGCCTGATTAAAGACTCTATAGTGCATGCTGCGAATGTTGCTTTTCTTACCCTCTGGGGTTATTGTAATACAAACCCAATATACTCTACTATGTTAGTAGTTCTCTAAACAGGCTAAAAAGAAGAAAAGTGGAGTGTGAAGTTAGTTATGTACAGAGTGAGTTGGGAAATCAATGTGTGTCTGGCTGAGAGGTGAAAGCCCTGCTGGACAGAGTTTAGCAGCCCTGCAGAGACACACAGAATAGATGTGTTGGCAGCAAACACAATCACAAGGCTTGTTAGAGGAAGAGGAAGAACACAACATTTCTCCAATCTCTCTCTCGGCTGAGATAATTGAAAATAAATGATGTCTTGTCGCAGCGGTGCTGCAGACTAAATACTAATTTGTGCTGCAGAGCAGAGGACTCAGAGAGCTGTGCTCCTATACCTCCACCTCGGTCTAACATGGCTCCATCCGGCTCCGACAAAACTCTCCAGAACCCCCACCTCATCTCTCCAGTCTCCAGGCTTCCAGTCCCCAGGAGTCCCACCCTAACAGGCCATGGCACGAGCACGTGTCAACAGGTTGTCATTCTAGAGGTTAACCCCCAGTTAGAGGGAATTGTTTTTACAATGTGTGCCTTTTCTGGTTTATTTACCTTCCCATAAACCCCCTCCCTCAGGTCAAGGGTCAGGGGGAAGGACATCCCAGGCCGTCTGTAGGGGAGCAGGACACTGTTTAGACTGGGCCTCTATGCCTGTCCCACAGCCTGGCTCTACGCCTGGCTCTGCACTCATACACACAGAGGGACACAAGCAGCTGCCTTTGGGTAGACTAGAGCATCCTCTATCCCTCTACTACACATGCATATTTCTCATTTTCCAAGATTGCATCTTTCAAGGGTAATGTTCTGCATTATATAGTTGGTAGCAGCAGTGCCCCTGTGCCTGTATGGCAATCTCTCTGTGGCTAATGAGCTTGTCGGTCTGCAGTGCAGTGGTGGACAGAGGCAGTCAGGCCTGGTGGGCTGCAGTGCAGTGGTGGACAGAGGCAGTCAGGCCTGGTGGGCTGCAGTGTTACTGGGGTCAGAGACAGACAGGTCTGGTGGGCTGCAGTGTTACTGGGGTCAGAGACAGACAGGTCTGGTGGGCTGCAGTGTTACTGGGGTCAGAGACAGACAGGTCTGGTGGGCTGCAGTGTTACTGGGGTCAGAGACAGACAGGTCTGGTGGGCTGCAGTGTTACTGGGGTCAGAGACAGACAGGTCTGGTGGGCTGCAGTGTTACTGGGGTCAGAGGCAGTCAGGCCAGGTGGGCTGCAGTGTTACTGGGGTCAGAGGCAGTCAGGCCAGGTGGGCTGCAGTGTTACTGGGGTCAGAGGCAGTCAGGCCTGGTGGGCTGCAGTGTTACTGGGGTCAGAGACAGACAGGTCTGGTGGGCTGCAGTGTTACTGGGGTCAGAGACAGACAGGTCTGGTGGGCTGCAGTGTTACTGGGGTCAGAGGCAGTCAGGCCAGGTGGGCTGCAGTGTTACTGGGGTAAGAGACAGACAGGTCTGGTGGGCTGCAGTGTTACTGGGGTCAGAGACAGACAGGTCTGGTGGGCTGCAGTGTTACTGGGGTCAGAGACAGACAGGTCTGGTGGGCTGCAGTGTTACTGGGGTCAGAGGCAGTCAGGCCTGGTGGGCTGCAGTGTTACTGCGGTCAGAGACAGACAGGTCTGGTGGGCTGCAGTGTTACTGGGGTCAGAGACAGACAGGTCTGGTGGGCTGCAGTGTTACTGGGGTCAGAGACAGACAGGCCTGGTGGGCTGCAGTGTTACTGGGGTCAGAGGCAGTCAGGCCTGGTGGGCTGCAGTGTTACTGGGGTCAGAGGCAGTCAGGCCTGGTGGGCTGCAGTGTTACTGGGGTCAGAGGCAGTCAGGCCTGGTGGGCTGTAGTGTTACTGGGGTCAGAGACAGACAGGTCTGGTGGGCTGCAGTGTTACTGGGGTCAGAGACAGTCAGGTCTGGTGGGCTGCAGTGTTACTGGGGTCAGAGACAGACAGGTCTGGTGGGCTGCAGTGTTACTGGGGTCAGAGGCAGTCAGGTCTGGTGGGCTGCAGTGTTACTGGGGTCAGAGACAGACAGGTCTGGTGGGCTGCAGTGTTACTGGGGTCAGAGACAGACAGGTCTGGTGGGCTGCAGTGTTACTGGGGTCAGAGACAGACAGGTCTGGTGGGCTGCAGTGTTACTGGGGTCAGAGGCAGTCAGGCCTGGTGGGCTGCAGTGTTACTGCGGTCAGAGACAGACAGGTCTGGTGGGCTGCAGTGTTACTGGGGTCAGAGACAGACAGGTCTGGTGGGCTGCAGTGTTACTGGGGTCAGAGACAGACAGGCCTGGTGGGCTGCAGTGTTACTGGGGTCAGAGGCAGTCAGGCCTGGTGGGCTGCAGTGTTACTGGGGTCAGAGGCAGTCAGGCCTGGTGGGCTGCAGTGTTACTGGGGTCAGAGACAGACAGGTCTGGTGGGCTGCAGTGTTACTGGGGACAGAGACAGACAGGTCTGGTGGGCTGCAGTGTTACTGGGGTCAGAGACAGACAGGCCTGGTGGGCTGCAGTGTTACTGGGGTCAGAGACAGACAGGCCTGGTGGGCTGCAGTGTTACTGGGGACAGAGACAGACAGGCCTGGTGGGCTGCAGTGTTACTGGGGTCAGAGACAGACAGGCCTGGTGGGCTGCAGTGTTACTGGGGTCAGAGACAGTCAGGCTTGGTGGGCTGCAGTGTTACTGGGGTCAGAGACAGACAGGCTTGGTGGGCTGCAGTGTTACTGGGGTCAGAGACAGACAGGCTTGGTGGGCTGCAGTGTTACTGGGGTCAGAGACAGACAGGCCTGATGGGCTGCAGTGTTACTGGGGTCAGAGACAGACAGGCCTGGTGGGCTGCAGTGTTACTGGGGACAGAGACAGACAGGTCTGGTGGGCTGCAGTGTTACTGGGGTCAGAGACAGACAGGTCTGGTGGGCTGCAGTGTTACTGGGGTCAGAGACAGACAGGTCTGGTGGGCTGCAGTGTTACTGGGGTCAGAGACAGACAGGTCTGGTGGGCTGCAGTGTTACTGGGGTCAGAGGCAGTCAGGCCTGGTGGGCTGCAGTGTTACTGCGGTCAGAGACAGACAGGTCTGGTGGGCTGCAGTGTTACTGGGGTCAGAGACAGACAGGTCTGGTGGGCTGCAGTGTTACTGGGGTCAGAGACAGACAGGCCTGGTGGGCTGCAGTGTTACTGGGGTCAGAGACAGTCAGGTCTGGTGGGCTGCAGTGTTACTGGGGTCAGAGACAGTCAGGCCTGGTGGGCTGCAGTGTTACTGGGGACAGAGACAGACAGGTCTGGTGGGCTGCAGTGTTACTGGGGACAGAGACAGGCAGGTCTGGTGGGCTGCAGTGTTACTGGGGTCAGAGACAGACAGGCCTGGTGGGCTGCAGTGTTACTGGGGTCAGAGACAGACAGGCCTGGTGGGCTGCAGTGTTACTGGGGACAGAGACAGACAGGCCTGGTGGGCTGCAGTGTTACTGGGGTCAGAGACAGACAGGCTTGGTGGGCTGCAGTGTTACTGGGGTCAGAGACAGTCAGGCTTGGTGGGCTGCAGTGTTACTGGGGTCAGAGACAGACAGGCTTGGTGGGCTGCAGTGTTACTGGGGTCAGAGACAGACAGGCTTGGTGGGCTGCAGTGTTACTGGGGTCAGAGACAGACAGGCCTGATGGGCTGCAGTGTTACTGGGGTCAGAGACAGACAGGCCTGGTGGGCTGCAGTGTTACTGGGGTCAGAGACAGACAGGTCTGGTGGGCTGCAGTGTTACTGGGGTCAGAGACAGACAGGCTTGGTGGGCTGCAGTGTTACTGGGGTCAGAGACAGTCAGGTCTGGTGGGCTGCAGTGTTACTGGGGTCAGAGACAGACAGGCTTGGTGGGCTGCAGTGTTACTGGGGTCAGAGACAGACAGGTCTGGTGGGCTGCAGTGTTACTGGGGTCAGAGACAGACAGGTCTGGTGGGCTGCAGTGTTACTGGGGTCAGAGACAGTCAGGCCTGGTGGGCTGCAGTGTTACTGGGGACAGAGACAGACAGGTCTGGTGGGCTGCAGTGTTACTGGGGACAGAGACAGTCAGGCCTGGTGGGCTGCAGTGTTACTGGGGTCAGAGACAGGCAGGTCTGGTGGGCTGCAGTGTTACTGGGGTCAGAGACAGACAGGTCTGGTGGGCTGCAGTGTTACTGGGGTCAGAGACAGTCAGGCCTGGTGGGCTGCAGTGTTACTGGGGTCAGAGACAGTCAGGTCTGGTGGGCTGCAGTGTTACTGGGGTCAGAGACAGTCAGGCCTGGTGGGCTGCAGTGTTACTGGGGTCAGAGACAGTCAGGTCTGGTGGGTTGCAGTGTTACTGGGGTCAGAGACAGTCAGGCCTGGTGGGCTGCAGTGTTACTGGGGTCAGAGACAGACAGGTCTGGTGGGCTGCAGTGTTACTGGGGTCAGAGACAGTCAGGCCTGGTGGGCTGCAGTGTTACTGGGGTCAGAGACAGTCAGGTCTGGTGGGCTGCAGTGTTACTGGGGTCAGAGACAGACAGGTCTGGTGGGTTGCAGTGTTACTGGGGTCAGAGACAGACAGGTCTGGTGGGCTGCAGTGTTACTGGGGTCAGAGACAGTCAGGTCTGGTGGGCTGCAGTGTTACTGGGGTCAGAGACAGACAGGTCTGGTGGGTTGCAGTGTTACTGGGGTCAGAGACAGACAGGTCTGGTGGGCTGCAGTGTTACTGGGGTCAGAGGCAGTCAGGCCTGGTGGGCTGCAGTGTTACTGGAGTCAGAGACAGACGTGTTACTGGGGTCAGAGACAGACGTGTTACTGGGGTCAGAGACAGACGTGTTACTGGGGTCAGAGACAGACGTGTCCCCATGGAATGCTAATGCTCCGTCAACACTGCAATTATCATGTTACATTTGACAGAGCTGGACAGAGCTGGACACTGCTATAGGCTGACGAGGGGCTGTATGGGGCCGTTAGGCTTTCAACACCATTCAGGGGATGACAACAACAGCAATCTAGACCAAAGACTCATTACTCTGCAAATAAACAGATTATAAACCAGATTTATGGTTTTGTTTTTCGGTTTGCGTCATAGACGGATGAGGAGAGTTGTAAAGTGGAAAGATATTAGCGATCTTTGTCCAAATTAGAGCCATTCTACGTGCAGCTTTACCAGCAACATGTATGTCCTAGCCAGTGAAGTCAAAGCTGTCCTCTCTAAGCACCCTTCAGTTTTCAAAAGCTTTAAAAGAAATATCCCAGTTCTACTGTCTGACGGCTCTCCTCAACCCTCCACACACTAGATGTCTATTGGTTAATTAAGGAAGTGTAGGCATACTGCATATTTGTACAAAACTAAAAATGTTGTATTATAAAGAATATTTGATGTATTTTATTTAGTTCTTGTTCCATGGTTAAAGTTGGTTAGACCTACAGCTCGTTGCATGTCTCTGCAGCTTGCAGACAGTCTTCTCATCGTTCCCTCATTCTGCATCTGTGTGACTGGTCTGACTGACTCAAACTTCCTGTCATATTTCAACTGCACACGTCCCTGTGGGTGGTCATACCATACTATGCATGGGTCCTCATACAGTACCATACTACACATGAGGGAAATGACTGTATGTATGAATGATTAGCGCCCTGATGGAAAAAGTCTATGCCTGGGCCTTGTGTGTTTTCCATCCCCTGTCCACTGATCAGAAAACAAAATGGTGGGGATATATTGGCATCCTGGCGAGTGTTAAATGGTGACTGTGACACGCGGTGTAAATCTCCTCAGTCCCTCAGTGGCATGCAGAGTTGGGCTCCAGGAAGTAAACTGAATTAGAATGTCAGTGTACTTCCTGAATTGACTGAATAAAAAATGGTATTGACCCTAACTCTGATGGCATGCCCTAGCAGTGTCTGTCAGTCTGTCAATCAGTCTGTTTGTCATGCTGGGGGCATGGTGGCGGACGGTAATTAATGAGTGTCTGTTAAACAGTGCAATGTGATCCCAAATGGTAATTAGAACACAGAGCCAGTGTGGAGCCACACATTTTCATTAGCCCAGGAGACAGGTATGCGTTGGTGAAATATGACTCTAAAAGAACAGCCATTCAGTCAGGTTCGCTATAAGGCACAGACGATAAACTCAGCTATTAATGAGATTTACTGCAGACACTTACCTGTCTGCCTTCTCATTGGTGCTGAATCCAATTTATGGAAAGCAATAAAAAGGAAGATAATGGAAACAAAGACGGAAAATAAATGAACAGAAACGAATGAAAACAAATAGAATAACATAGAATAGAATGCTGGTTTTGCTCGTCTCAGATTGGACCTGTGATGTCTTGTCAGAACATCCCTGCAGAGTCTGATTTAATATTGAAAGGGAATTTGTGAGTTCCACCACAATCTAAACGGTAAACACACATTGTAACAACATATTTAGTATGATTGTGTAAATATATGATTGTTTTATGGAAATCTACCTCACACTATGGGGCATTTCCCCCCAGTGGGAATTGCCACAGAGAGAGCAGCAGAAAACCTGGTGAGATTGAGCAGTTCATTTGATTGGTTGTGCTCAGCTGGCGATGAGGCGAACACTCAGAGGTGCCCATTAATAGGCGTTTTACGACTGATGTTGGAGGAACGGTCCCTCTGCTCAATCTCTGCCTTACAAAATGGTCATTGTCATAGCCTCGTTCTATTCTCAGTCAAGCTAATAATATGTTTTTACACAAAGTTCTCAGCTTCCTGCTTGTTTCCTTTAACGTCAGTGATGAGACATTTGAAGCATGGGAAGAAGTGTTGTACTCTGAAGATGTTGACCGGCACAGTCTCTCTGAAGGTCAACATCTAAAGCAGTCTGTCTTTTCTTACCATATGGCAGTTTAGTTTAGTAACACAGACACACACACATTCAGTGATGTGACAATCCAAGGTTAATTAACATATCAACATGGAAATACAGGTGCACTTTATGATCCGTGTTTAAACACCCTCATGCACATTTCTAGCTAGAAATGAAAAGCGCATGAGAGTACACGTATATATACAGGGGCAGAGAGTACACGTATACATACAAGGGCAGAGAGTATGCGTATACATACAGGGGCAGAGAGTACACGTATACATACATGGGCAGAGAGTACACAAATACATACAGGGGCAGAGAGTACATGTATACGTACAGGGGCAGAGAGTAGACGTTTACGTACAGGGGCAGAGAGTACACGTATACATACAGGGGCAGAGAGTACACATATACATACAGGGGCAGAGAGTAGACGTATACATACAGGGGCAGAGAGTACACATATACATACAGGGGCAGAGAGTACACGTATACATACAGGTGCAGAGAGTAGACATATACATACAGGGGCAGAGAGTAGACGTATACATACAGGGGCAGAGAGTACACATATACATACAGGGGCAGAGAGTACACATATACATACAGGGGCAGAGAGTACACATATACATACAGGGGCAGAGAGTAGACGTATACATACAGGGGCTGAGAGTACACATATACATACAGGGGCAGAGAGTACAGGTATACATACAGGGGCAGAGAGTACACATATACATACAGGGGCAGAGAGTAGACATATACATACAGGGGCAGAGTGTACACATATACATACAAGGGCAGAGAGTAGACGTATACATACAGTGGCAGAGAGTACACATATACATACAAGGGCAGAGAGTACACGTATACATACAGGGGCAGAGAGTAGACGTATACATACAGGTGCAGAGAGTAGACGTATACATACAGGCGCAGAGAGTACACATATACATACAGGGGCAGAGAGTACACATATGCATATAGGAGCAGTTTCCAGGACACAAATTAAGCCTAGTCCTGGACCAAAAAAACACCTTTCCAAAATACTTTTCCCAGATTTGGCTTGGTCTGTGTCTGGGAAACCACCCCATGGACACACAAATATTCAATACATGTTATTTCTCTGATCTTCTGATCTAACTCTTCCTTTCAAACAGTTTTCTCTGTCCCTCATGTTTTAGTTTAAATTAATAGATTTGTAGCAGCTGAATTGAGTCTTAAAGACCGGAGTCTTAAAGTCCAACTGAAACCACCATCTCTCTAGCCGTCTCAACCCCTTATTGGCTATTATGTCATGGTTCTTATTGAAAAGACATGGAGTTGGTTGGATGTAGTCATATTTCTACTGACAACCAGTTACTGTCAGTGTCATGCCAGTGTCATCCTGTGTGTTATTGTACCCCGGGCATTTCCTCCAAGGGCACACAGCCAGGGAATAATGCCTGGGGTAGTGTGTTTCTCCTCTGATATAGTGGTCTACCTCCATCGAACCGTACCGATCAACCTTTCAATCCTACAATTTCCTGGCATGGTGAAAAGCATTTAAAAGTATCTCTCCATCTGTTTACCCCATCTCTCCCTCTGTTCCTCCTTCGTTCCCTCGCTCCTTCTCCTCTCCATCTGTATGTGTGTCTGTTTTTCAACCTCTTTCTCAGTACATGTGTCTTGTCCTCCCCTCCCACTTCCCTCCCACCCCCAGGCTGAGCTGGTGTCCCCTGTGTCCCTCCCCTCCCTCCTGGCCCTCCCGTCTGGGTTAATGTTCCATCAGGTGCAGTACCAGGACCAGGACCGGGGCTGTAAATCAAACAGGCTACAGTATGTGTGGACGAAGTCCAGGCCTGATATACAGGACCCGGCTCTGCCTTGTAATCTACTGGCAGAGGCCTCTGACGGCTTTAAACCCATTCTATTACACTTGAACTGTGATTTAAAGGAGCCCAAATGTTCACTCTATTTCTCCTCACAGGATGTATTTCCTGGGACTGTCAGCTATAAAATAAAGAGAATTGTTTTTAATGGGAGACTAGAGGGGGAACATGGAGGTAGCTACTCTGGTGACAGTGCAGAGAGGGGGGAAATTGCCACAGAAGAGATCTATCAGGCTGTAGGGAAGCAGTAGTGTTGATTGGAGTTGGGCTGAGGAATTAGGAGGAGATTGGTTCCTCAACCTGACCATCCGTCATCAGGGCTTTAGGTCTTCAGGTGACAGTAGATACGAAAGGCATTGTGAGAAAATATATACGGGTGTCAAGGACAGTCCTGTAACTGTAAGGGACAGTGTTACTAGGAGCAATGTAAAGAGTTGGTCTGTCAAATGTCAATATGTTATGCGTGTTGTTTGTGCTCTTAACCTCTGAGCAGATGGGTTATCCATGGGTTAGATTAAGGTTATCTTAGATGGACTTAATTAGTTTGAGAAAAAGGGTTATTGATTTCTGTGATCATCTGCTGCCTTTTCCTCCCCCTTATTACTCATTGTAATCAGTCAATCAGTCAATATTGATTGGTGAAGCCTTCCCTCTCACTGTAACCATGCATAAAAAAACACATTTCTGCCTACCACAAGACAACATGAAAATTAAATCAACTGGTGAATGCCTGTACATTTCCTAGAGGACATGATGTTATGGCTGTATTGTGTTGGTCTACTGTTGCTCTCTAAATCTCAACATCTCTACTCTGTCTCTCCACAGATCACCTTCTTCATGCTGCTGTCGGCGGTGTGTGTGATGCTCAACCTGGCTGGCTCCATCCTGTCCTGCCAGAACGCTCAGTTGGTCAACTCTCTGGAGGACTGTCAGCTGGTGAGAGACCAGTGCCCTGCCCATCTACCCCCTCTGTCCCCCCTGCATGTGCCCTATCTCTCCCATCTACACAGGCCAGTACTGGTTCCCTATCTCTTCCATCTTAACAGGGGCCAGTGGATGTGGTGGGGCCCCTGTTCATATGAAGGAGTTGTGGCACCTGGTGTTGAAAGGCCCTAGCCTGTCTGGGATCTGTCAGTCTCACACACCAGTTGAATCAGTGTGCAGAGCACCGCCCCACCCGCCCAGCTCACAGTAAAAATAAATATTAACACCAGCCACGCCTACGTCCTTCTTAATAGTAGGGCTCAGTGCCGTTTGTCTGTCTGATTACCCACTGGAGCTCATAGTTTAATTATTAAGAAAAACATAATAATCCTCCGTCTGGGGAGAGAGCGCTTTCAATTTGTCTGCCGTCTGCGGCAGGTTTCATTTCTGTTCCTGTGTCAAATTCACAGAGCTTCCCGTTTTCAGATGGCGTGGCACAACATATGTGTCAGGATCAGGCTGGGGAAGGAGTTGCATACCTCATACTAGTATAGATTACATGAATCCATAGACTCATGACAAGAGTAAAGTTCCTAGAACAACTATGCTGTTAGAGCCATAGAAAATCACAGCTCTCAAAGTTCTCTAAAAGGGGTTTCTCTGTAAAAGAAAATACTGAAATCCATAAATTCTGGACTTGTTTAATTAGTGTTTAATAAGCTATAAATAATGAATAGCTTTTTGGGGATTCAAAATTAAAACAAATATTTGAATACCGTACTTCTCTACATGGCTCCAGCTCTGAGTAGCGCAGTGTGCTTGTATACTGTGTATTGTGTGTGCTGAATGGATGGATGGCTATGAAGGGATTATTTATAGCAGAACAACAGCTCAAGCCCCTAGCCTACCTATTCTGTTCTGTGACCACTGTGTTGTGTGGGGTTGTATCAGCACTGTAGTCGGCTCCACAGGATATCCTGCATTCCCTTCACCAGAATACGGCCCCATTCTACCATCTCTCTCCCCGGCTTCAGTCTGCCCCAGCACCAAGCACAGAGAGACCCAGTAGCACAGACAGACCCAGTAGCACAGACAGACCCAGTAGCACAGAGAGACCCAGTAGCACAGACAGACCCAGTAGCACAGACAGACCCTGTAGCACACACAGACCCAGTAGCACAGACAGACCCAGTAGCAGAGAGACCCAGTAGCACAGACAGACCCAGTAGCAGAGAGACCCAGTAGCACAGACAGACCGAGTAGCAGAGAGACCCAGTAGCACAGACAGACCCAGTAGCAGAGAGACCCAGTAGCACAGACAGACCCAGTAGCAGAGAGACCCAGTAGCACAGACAGACCCAGTAGCAGAGACAGACCCAGTAGCACAGACAGACCCAGTAGCACAGACAGACCCAGTAGCACAGACAGACCCAGTAACACAGACAGACCCAGTAACACAGACAGACCCAGTAGCAGAGAGACCCAGTAGCAGAGAGACCCAGTAGCACAGACAGACCCAGTAGCACAGACAGACCCAGTAACACAGACAGACCCAGAAGCACAGACAGACCCAGAAGCACAGACAGACCCAGTAGCACAGACAGACCCAGTAGCACAGACAGGCCCAGTAGCACAGACAGACCCAGTAGCACAGACAGACCTAGTAACACAGACATACCTAGTAGTACAGACAGACCTAGTAACACAGACAGACCCAGTAGCACAGACAGACCCAGTAGCACAGACAGACCCAGTAGCAGAGAGACCCAGTAGCACAGACAGACCCAGTAGCAGAGAGACCCAGTAGCACAGACAGACCCAGTAGCAGAGACAGACCCAGTAGCACAGACAGACCCAGTAGCACAGACAGACCGAGTAGCACAGACAGACCCAGTAACACAGACAGACCCAGTAACACAGACAGACCCAGTAGCAGAGAGACCCAGTAGCAGAGAGACCCAGTAGCACAGACAGACCCAGTAGCACAGACAGACCCAGTAACACAGACAGACCCAGAAGCACAGACAGACCCAGAAGCACAGACAGACCCAGTAGCACAGACAGACCCAGTAGCACAGACAGACCCAGTAGCACAGACAGACCCAGTAGCACAGACAGACCTAGTAACACAGACATACCTAGTAGTACAGACAGACCTAGTAACACAGACAGACCCAGTAGCACAGACAGACCTAGTAGCACAGACAGACCTAGTAGCACATACAGACCCAGTAGCACAGACAGACCTAGTAGCACAGACAGACCCAGTAGCACAGACAGTCAGTAGCACAGACAGACCTAGTAACACAGACATACCTAGTAGCACAGACAGACCTAGTAACACAGACAGACCCAGTAGCACAGACATACCTAGTAGCACAGACAGACCCAGTAGCACAGACAGACCTAGTAACACAGACAGACATAGTAGCACAGACAGACCCAGTAGCACAGACAGACACAGTAGCTCAGACAGACACATTAGCACAGACAGACCAAATAGCACAGACAGACCCAGTAGCACAGACAGACCTAATAACACAGACATACCTAGTAACACATACAGACCCAGTAGCACAGACAGACATAGTAACACAGACAGACATAGTAGCACAGACAGACCCAGTAGCACAGACAGACACAGTAGCTCAGACAGACACATTAGCACAGACAGACCAAATAGCACAGACAGACCCAGTAACACATACAGACCTAGTAACACATACAGACCTAGTAACACATACAGACCTAGTAACACATACAGACCCAGTAGCACAGACAGACACAGTAGCTCAGACAGACACATTAGCACAGACAGACCAAATAGCACAGACAGACCCAGTAGCACAGACAGACCCAGTAGCACAGACAGACCCAGTAGCACAGACAGACCCAGTAGCACAGACAGACCTAGTAGCACAGACAGACCCAGTAGCACAGACAGACCCAGTAGCACAGACAGACCCAGTAGCACAGACAGACCTAGTAACACAGCCATACCCAGTAGCACAGACAGACCCAGTAGCACAGACAGACCTAGTAACACAGACAGACCCAGTAGCACAGACAGACCCAGTAGCACAGACAGACCTAGTAACACAGACATACCCAGTAGCACAGACAGACCCAGTAGCACAGACGGACCTAGTAACACAGACAGACCCAGTAGCACAGACAGACCCAGTAGCACAGACAGACCTAGTAACACAGACAGACCCAGTAGCACAGACAGACCCAGTAGCACAGACAGACCTAGTAACACAGACATACCCAGTAGCACAGACAGACCCAGTAGCACAGACAGACCTAGTAACACAGACAGACCCAGTAGCAGGGGAGGCAACGACAACTAGACTCTAATTTTATTGATTCAAACCATCTCTTTGCAAAAAACGAATGTTTTAATTCTTATAATTTTAGAACATTGGAAATAACACACATCTGTCAAGCAGAAAGGATAAGAGGAAAGCGAATCATCATAGTAGTTAAACTGAGGATGGTTCTCCTCACATGACTGCTGTTGGTAATTACACTGAGGATCTGCTATTCTAGCCACATTAATCACATGGGAATTCTAATTTAGTTGGTCTAATCAATTAAACACTCTGGCATTGTTTGCAGGCTTTGCAGTGGATACATAAACACTGCTAGGCTTTATTGAATTAATTTCCATTCCTTATGCAGTAATAAGGGAGCGTGACTAAGTAAGGACTATCTATTATTCCATCCAGGCTCCTGAGTTGACCTTTCTCCAGTTAGCTGTAATTCACCTGTCCATCCGACAGGGCTATTTCATCACCATCAACATCAATGTCAACTGCCTCCATCTTGCATAGTAAATAAATCAAAATAATGTATACATTAGAAGTCCATGAATGTCATACTGAGCTGTTGACTCAATTTGAAACCTATCTTTGTAAATGGTATTGTTGCCGGAGTGATGTAATGGTTTACTGGACCTGGACACACAGAGAGTGTGTCATCAGTTTTAGCATAGCACTACTCCCCTCCCTGTGACACACTGCCTAAGCCCTCTCCTTGAATCACTTCCAGGAAGTTGACATTAAAGCCCTTGTTTTATGAGTGCCCAATGTAGCTTGGCGTGGCATTACATCTCAAGACGTTTGTCAAGATGTTTTACACCCGTCATCAACACTAGGGGACGGGTGACACGAGTTGTGATGTAATGTGTTGGGGCCCGTAGAAGGGAGGTTCTGTGAAGAGGAATGATCTGCAGAGCGGAGGAGAACCAGACTTCTTTCTCAGGGAGCCTGTCTATCCGTCCGACTTCTTTGTAAATATCCTTTGCTATTCTGATGTTATTGTTTTTAAATATGGGATTCAACCTGTATGTATTGTGATTGCTGCAAAATGAGTTGCACCATTGAGGACATTGAGGTTTTCTGAATCTGAACGTGATGGAGGAAGGAGGGAGGGGGGAGGATGTGACAGGCATCACTAGTGCCCTGCACATGATGTACACTAAAATCCCCGTCAGGACTGCTGGCCTACCTGATAGAGTTCCAGTGTATGGCGAGGACAAACAGTAGCATTCCCTGAGCATGCATTTGGCTCAGGCGAGGTGCATAATCTGTTCAGAAGGCATAACTAGTTTAGAGGGCGTCCCACATTTTTTGGGAAAGGATCAACCACTTTTATGCAGTTTTTGTCTGTGGAAATAGATTTTTCACTGCTTCTGGAATGGGAAGCAGGAACCAGCAGAGTGTTCTCATTGTGTGTGTGAACTGAAAGGCTTGCTCCGTTAGTGGTGGTGGTTCTCTGGGCTAATGACAAACCACTTGTCTCATCAAGCCTATCTTGGATGGGCTGGTGAAATGCATGATGGGTCCTATGTGGAGTGCTCATGTGGCTAAGGCTGGAAGATTACCGCTCTGGTTGTGTCTAGTGACATCAGACGTTCAAATCACTGTTTCACGCGCCGTTTCACACCCAAAACATAGAAATCTGCAGAAATAGAGAGCTTGTCATACACTGCACCATTAAATGAAAACAATGCATGAATAGATTATCAAAATGAAAACAACACTGCAATGGCTGTGCTGCTCTGCAGACTTAGATATTCTAATCTAATTGTTCATTCATATGGCACTGACATACTGCAAGACCCCCTGTGTGCCGTCTGGTCTGCTGGGGCATGAGGAACATGCAAACATGTACACCACATCATGCATCAACACACATGAGTCTACTTCCTCCAAGGATCTCCACAGTGTGTGTGAGAGAGAGTGAGAGAACAGGAGAGAGAGCAGGAGGGTGAGAGTGAGGGAGCAGGAGACAGAGCAGGAGAACGAGTGAGAGAGCAGGAGAACGAGTGCATCAACATCAACACACATGCATCAACACACATGAGTCTACTTCCTCCAAGGATCTCCACAATGTGAGAGAGAGAGAGTGAGAGAGCAGGAGAGAGAGAGTGAGGGAGAAGGAGACAGAGCAGGAGAACGAGTGAGAGAGCAGGAGAACGAGTGCATCAACATCAACACACATGCATCAACACACATGAGTCTACTTCCTCCAAGGATCTCCACAATGTGAGAGAGAGAGAGTGAGAGAGAAGGAGAGAGAGCAGGAGGGTGAGAGAGCGAGAGAGAGAGAGAGAGAGAGAGATTTTGCCCTGTAGAGCTTGCGTTCCTCATAGTGTGTTGAGTATAGAGCCAGGCTAGAACAATGGTCCAGAGATCTGTCATTTTCACCAGCAGGACATCACTACTGCTGACTGAGTGATTAGCATACGAGACTAAATGCCTCTCCCCAGTTCCCTTTACTACTGTACACGGCTCCTTGGAGACCATACATACCCCGCTATGACTGAAATATTAATGGACTTCACTCCCCCATGCAATTAACCCATGATGGGTAGGTTCACGTCCCGCCTCCTTACAATCTGGGTCACATAGTTAGTAGTTGTAGCAGCACCTCAAGATCCTCCCCCTGTTAACTCTGCCTTACAACTCACTGTGTTATGTAATCCTCCTGCACTGTAGATTCCTCTGTCACGTTATAAAAAAGGGTTCTTTGGCTGTTCCCATAGGAGAACCCTTTTTGGTTCCAGGGAGAACGCTTTTTGGTTCCATGTAGAACCCTCTATGGAAATGGTACTACATGGAACCCAAAAGGGTTCTACCTGGAACCAAAAAGGGTTCTACAAAAGGTTCTCCTATGGGGACAGCCAAAGAACCCTTTTAAGTTCTAGATAGCACCTTTTGTTTTAAGAGTGTATTCCGGCAAGGAAAGTATCAGAGCGGGCAGAGACAGAGGTGCAAGTCTGATCTCCATCATAGAGAAGCATTAAGATTCTGCTTTATGCAAATGGCGGAAGAGGAGACACAGCACTAGGGTGTGTTGTAACATTATCAAGTGTGGGAAAGAGTACAGTGAGTTCTCACTGATATCCAATAGCCCCTTTACTTACCCCTGTCCTTTCTCCCCCTCAGATAAAGTTTGACAGTGACGGTGTGTGTGTGTGCTGTGAACTGCAGCACCAGAGCTCCAGCTGCAACAACCTAGGAGAGACGCTCAAACTGAACCCACTGAGCGACTGCGACACCATACGCCAACACCTCAAGGTGGGTGAAAGTGTGAGAGTGTGTGTGTGCATGTGCATGTGTGTGACTAGACAGGTATGTTACACCATTTCTTCTTTGATGTGTACTCTATAGCCTTGTTCTAAGGAAAGGATTCCCATTATGTTATGTTATCCATATAACTTGATCCTCCGAACTTCTTCAAGCTGAAATATTCTCCTACTCTGTACTGGTATATCTCGGTGTAATGAATAACAAGTCGTGGGAGCTTAGCTGATACACAGACAATGTAAAACACAAGTGGAAACTTATAGGCTCAGATGAGTAGAACAGGAAACTGAGAATGGCAACCGCATTTGTCTTCTAATCCACACATAGCTCTTAGTCATATTAATTGCATGGTTTGTCAGCTTGGCTTTGCCAGTTCGCTCAGTTCATGATCTCTGGAGATTATATAAACTGAAAAGCCTTCTGTCGGCATGGTGATCTATATGCAGCTGCATCTTTATTGGATTACAGTGTTCCAATGCTTTCATTTCATGCCACTGATTGATTATAAGACATTGATAACTAAATAAAAGTCCCTTTAAAATGAAGCATGGGTATGAAAGAGGACAGATCCAACCCTGTTAGTCATCATGATCATAGAGCATTAAAAAGATGTCAGAATGGACACTATAAAACTGTATTATGTGCTAAGGAAGTCAGATAGGGTGAGTTATGTCAGATGTCACATAAAGCAATGGCCATCATGGCTCTCCATTATCCTCTGTCTAGATATTAATATTAAGTAATACTGCTGCTGTCTGCCTCGAAACGTCCCTCCAATACACAGCCTAGATTGAAAAATTATACTTTACAAGTCAGTTACATGCGTAGAATGTATGTCACCACTTTGGCGTATCAATGTAGTTCACAGTTAACTACCCATTTCAAACCAGAACGTGTAAAAAACAGAAACGTTTTTTTCTGTAAAAACCAAAATAGGTTCATGTCCCAATAGATATTGTAATACTTATACTCCAGAGGTATTGGTTTCTGTAAGGGGTGCGTGACTGGCTGCAGGGAAGTCAGGCGCAGGAGAGCAGAACTGGTTAATAACCGGAGCAGTTTAATATGCAAAACCAACGGCACCCAGAACAACAAAATATGGGTACAAAATAACCCGTTGCGAACCAGTCAGAGTGCACAAGCACTTTACAACAAACAATTTCACACACAGACATGGGGGGAACAGAGGGTTAAATACATGACAAGTAATGAGGGAATGAAAACCAGGTGTGTGGGAAAACAAGACAAAACAAATGGAAAATGAAAGGTGGATCGGCGATGGCTAGAAGACCGGTGACGTCGACCGCCGAACACCGCCCGAACAAGGAGAGGAACTGACTTCGGCGTAAGTCGTGACAGTTTCATTCACAGTGCTTCAAATCACATGTTCCTCTTCCTGAATTTTAGCCTGTCATTGCCTAAAGCAATGAGTAATGAGTGTGGAACGAGGATTCAGTTAATTTGTGGATTCCTGAGTGAAGGCGGGGTGTGTAACCTTGGCAGTGGAGCTACTGACCCCAGCCTGACCCCAGCCTGGCTCCAGGTACGCAGGCAGGGCTGTTGTGTTCAGGGAGGTTCAACTCTGTATGAACACCTTATTAACAGCTTCCTTCAAGGTATTATTACAGTTGGTACCCTGACATGATTTACCATGTCAATATGCAAATGTTAGTCGCCAGGGAAAACACACACAAGTAATATTTCTTCTCACATCTGCAAGGCAGATGTATACAACACAGCTACAACACAAATGTGCTGTCTGTGTTTTAGGATCGCCCAAAATCCATGAAAATGGAACAATAATATGTAGTTGTATTTTTTGTTTATAAAGATATGATTTACAGTGTGTTGCCATAGCCCAAATGCCTGTGTTCAGACCTATATGTCCTGCATTGTGGCCAGTTTTCCTAATTTTCCTTGGTAGGAAAAGGCAGAGCTTTAATTACAAGAGAAGTGTTTTCACCTGTAAATTTTTCAATGATTCTCAATCCAATAAAATACAGGAAATACGTGGACGCGGCGGTCTAAGGCACTGCATCGACCCGGGTTCGTTCCCAGGTTGTGTCACAACCAGCCGTGACCGGGAGTCCCATAGGGCGACGCACAATTGGCCCAGCTTCGTCCGGGTTAGGGGAAGGTTTGGCCGGGAGGACATTACTTGACTCATCGCGCTCTAGTGACTCCTTGTGGCGGGCCAGGCGCCTGCAGGCTGACTTCGGTCGTCAGTTGAACGGCGTTATGTTATCCATATAACTTGATCCTCCGAACTTCTTCAAGCTGAAATATTCTCCTACTCTGTACTGGTATATCTCGGTGTAATGAATAACAAGTCGTGGGAGCTTAGCTGATACACAGACAATGTAAAACACAAGTGGAAACTTATAGGCTCAGATGAGTAGAACAGGAAACTGAGAATGGCAACCGCATTTGTCTTCTAATCCACACATAGCTCTTAGTCATATTAATTGCATGGTTTGTCAGCTTGGCTTTGCCAGTTCGCTCAGTTCATGATCTCTGGAGATTATATAAACTGAAAAGCCTTCTGTCGGCATGGTGATCTATATGCAGCTGCATCTTTATTGGATTACAGTGTTCCAATGCTTTCATTTCATGCCACTGATTGATTATAAGACATTGATAACTAAATAAAAGTCCCTTTAAAATGAAGCATGGGTATGAAAGAGGACAGATCCAACCCTGTTAGTCATCATGATCATAGAGCATTAAAAAGATGTCAGAATGGACACTATAAAACTGTATTATGTGCTAAGGAAGTCAGATAGGGTGAGTTATGTCAGATGTCACATAAAGCAATGGCCATCATGGCTCTCCATTATCCTCTGTCTAGATATTAATATTAAGTAATACTGCTGCTGTCTGCCTCGAAACGTCCCTCCAATACACAGCCTAGATTGAAAAATTATACTTTACAAGTCAGTTACATGCGTAGAATGTATGTCACCACTTTGGCGTATCAATGTAGTTCACAGTTAACTACCCATTTCAAACCAGAACGTGTAAAAAACAGAAACGTTTTTTTCTGTAAAAACCAAAATAGGTTCATGTCCCAATAGATATTGTAATACTTATACTCCAGAGGTATTGGTTTCTGTAAGGGGTGCGTGACTGGCTGCAGGGAAGTCAGGCGCAGGAGAGCAGAACTGGTTAATAACCGGAGCAGTTTAATATGCAAAACCAACGGCACCCAGAACAACAAAATATGGGTACAAAATAACCCGTTGCGAACCAGTCAGAGTGCACAAGCACTTTACAACAAACAATTTCACACACAGACATGGGGGGAACAGAGGGTTAAATACATGACAAGTAATGAGGGAATGAAAACCAGGTGTGTGGGAAAACAAGACAAAACAAATGGAAAATGAAAGGTGGATCGGCGATGGCTAGAAGACCGGTGACGTCGACCGCCGAACACCGCCCGAACAAGGAGAGGAACTGACTTCGGCGTAAGTCGTGACAGTTTCATTCACAGTGCTTCAAATCACATGTTCCTCTTCCTGAATTTTAGCCTGTCATTGCCTAAAGCAATGAGTAATGAGTGTGGAACGAGGATTCAGTTAATTTGTGGATTCCTGAGTGAAGGCGGGGTGTGTAACCTTGGCAGTGGAGCTACTGACCCCAGCCTGACCCCAGCCTGGCTCCAGGTACGCAGGCAGGGCTGTTGTGTTCAGGGAGGTTCAACTCTGTATGAACACCTTATTAACAGCTTCCTTCAAGGTATTATTACAGTTGGTACCCTGACATGATTTACCATGTCAATATGCAAATGTTAGTCGCCAGGGAAAACACACACAAGTAATATTTCTTCTCACATCTGCAAGGCAGATGTATACAACACAGCTACAACACAAATGTGCTGTCTGTGTTTTAGGATCGCCCAAAATCCATGAAAATGGAACAATAATATGTAGTTGTATTTTTTGTTTATAAAGATATGATTTACAGTGTGTTGCCATAGCCCAAATGCCTGTGTTCAGACCTATATGTCCTGCATTGTGGCCAGTTTTCCTAATTTTCCTTGGTAGGAAAAGGCAGAGCTTTAATTACAAGAGAAGTGTTTTCACCTGTAAATTTTTCAATGATTCTCAATCCAATAAAATACAGGAAATACGTGGACGCAGCGGTCAAAGGCACTGCATCGACCCGGGTTCGTTCCCAGGTTGTGTCACAACCAGCCGTGACCGGGAGTCCCATAGGGCGACGCACAATTGGCCCAGCTTCGTCCGGGTTAGGGGAAGGTTTGGCCGGGAGGACATTACTTGACTCATCGCGCTCTAGTGACTCCTTGTGGCGGGCCAGGCGCCTGCAGGCTGACTTCGGTCGTCAGTTGAACGGCGTTATGTTATCCATATAACTTGATCCTCCGAACTTCTTCAAGCTGAAATATTCTCCTACTCTGTACTGGTATATCTCGGTGTAATGAATAACAAGTCGTGGGAGCTTAGCTGATACACAGACAATGTAAAACACAAGTGGAAACTTATAGGCTCAGATGAGTAGAACAGGAAACTGAGAATGGCAACCGCATTTGTCTTCTAATCCACACATAGCTCTTAGTCATATTAATTGCATGGTTTGTCAGCTTGGCTTTGCCAGTTCGCTCAGTTCATGATCTCTGGAGATTATATAAACTGAAAAGCCTTCTGTCGGCATGGTGATCTATATGCAGCTGCATCTTTATTGGATTACAGTGTTCCAATGCTTTCATTTCATGCCACTGATTGATTATAAGACATTGATAACTAAATAAAAGTCCCTTTAAAATGAAGCATGGGTATGAAAGAGGACAGATCCAACCCTGTTAGTCATCATGATCATAGAGCATTAAAAAGATGTCAGAATGGACACTATAAAACTGTATTATGTGCTAAGGAAGTCAGATAGGGTGAGTTATGTCAGATGTCACATAAAGCAATGGCCATCATGGCTCTCCATTATCCTCTGTCTAGATATTAATATTAAGTAATACTGCTGCTGTCTGCCTCGAAACGTCCCTCCAATACACAGCCTAGATTGAAAAATTATACTTTACAAGTCAGTTACATGCGTAGAATGTATGTCACCACTTTGGCGTATCAATGTAGTTCACAGTTAACTACCCATTTCAAACCAGAACGTGTAAAAAACAGAAACGTTTTTTTCTGTAAAAACCAAAATAGGTTCATGTCCCAATAGATATTGTAATACTTATACTCCAGAGGTATTGGTTTCTGTAAGGGGTGCGTGACTGGCTGCAGGGAAGTCAGGCGCAGGAGAGCAGAACTGGTTAATAACCGGAGCAGTTTAATATGCAAAACCAACGGCACCCAGAACAACAAAATATGGGTACAAAATAACCCGTTGCGAACCAGTCAGAGTGCACAAGCACTTTACAACAAACAATTTCACACACAGACATGGGGGGAACAGAGGGTTAAATACATGACAAGTAATGAGGGAATGAAAACCAGGTGTGTGGGAAAACAAGACAAAACAAATGGAAAATGAAAGGTGGATCGGCGATGGCTAGAAGACCGGTGACGTCGACCGCCGAACACCGCCCGAACAAGGAGAGGAACTGACTTCGGCGTAAGTCGTGACAGTTTCATTCACAGTGCTTCAAATCACATGTTCCTCTTCCTGAATTTTAGCCTGTCATTGCCTAAAGCAATGAGTAATGAGTGTGGAACGAGGATTCAGTTAATTTGTGGATTCCTGAGTGAAGGCGGGGTGTGTAACCTTGGCAGTGGAGCTACTGACCCCAGCCTGACCCCAGCCTGGCTCCAGGTACGCAGGCAGGGCTGTTGTGTTCAGGGAGGTTCAACTCTGTATGAACACCTTATTAACAGCTTCCTTCAAGGTATTATTACAGTTGGTACCCTGACATGATTTACCATGTCAATATGCAAATGTTAGTCGCCAGGGAAAACACACACAAGTAATATTTCTTCTCACATCTGCAAGGCAGATGTATACAACACAGCTACAACACAAATGTGCTGTCTGTGTTTTAGGATCGCCCAAAATCCATGAAAATGGAACAATAATATGTAGTTGTATTTTTTGTTTATAAAGATATGATTTACAGTGTGTTGCCATAGCCCAAATGCCTGTGTTCAGACCTATATGTCCTGCATTGTGGCCAGTTTTCCTAATTTTCCTTGGTAGGAAAAGGCAGAGCTTTAATTACAAGAGAAGTGTTTTCACCTGTAAATTTTTCAATGATTCTCAATCCAATAAAATACAGGAAATACGTGGACGCAGCGGTCTAAGGCACTGCATCGACCCGGGTTCGTTCCCAGGTTGTGTCACAACCAGCCGTGACCGGGAGTCCCATAGGGCGACGCACAATTGGCCCAGCTTCGTCCGGGTTAGGGGAAGGTTTGGCCGGGAGGACATTACTTGACTCATCGCGCTCTAGTGACTCCTTGTGGCGGGCCAGGCGCCTGCAGGCTGACTTCGGTCGTCAGTTGAACGGCGTTTCCTCCGACATTGGTGCAACTGGCTTCTGGGTTAAGCTGGCGGTTAAGGAGTGCGGTTTGGCAGGTCATGTTTCGGAGGACGCATGACTCGACCTTCGCCTCTCCCGGGCCAGTTGCAGCGATGAATATCACAAAATTGGAGAGAAAAATGGGATAAAATACAAAACACAAAAAAATTATAATAATACAGTGAATTCAGGTATGTTGCACTTAGAAACACTTACAAGTCATTATATTTAATATAGCCCATGACTCATGAAGGCTATTTTTATTCTTTGCTTTATGAATGTACGATTTAATGTAAATGTATAAGCTATGCATACGTATCTTTCTTCACAAAGCAACAGCATGATTTCGCACAGCAACAAAACAGCAATAACATTCTACCAGAAACTCCACAAAACATAACATTGGGATTTTCAAAACTTGAATTCCAATCTATACTTTTTATTTCACATTCTGCTTTTGATGAGACTGGACAATGTCATGTACAGTACATATTCAATGCCTAGATCTCAGTCTATTTTTCTCTCTCTCCTTGAAATTGTAAGTGAAGCTCAATAATTATTTATTTGGCATCATCTTCTCTCTATTCCTTTCCCCCGGAGTGAGCCATTGAACTCACCATTGATGCCAGTTTGTTTGGTAGATTGGATGCACAAGGTGATGCAACACTGCAAAGAGAACTGAATAATGAAATAGGCTAAACTGAATGAGGACATGGGTCTCCTGTGACTCCCAGTATCTGGATTGGGTTTGTGTGACTAGCAAGGCGTGGAACAGGAACGTATCCCAAAAAGAGGAGGAGAAATCAGCTGTGTCAACACCTCAAACAAGATATAATGCAAAGGAAAATAAACAAAATGTCTCCTCTTTGAAAAGAGTTACTATGCATGTTTATACTGAAGTACCAATCTCCATGTATTATTCACCTCTCTAAGTACACAGGAGCATCTCTGCCAAGCTAGCACTTTGTTCCCAAGTGTCAAATAAAGTGTCTGAGTCAGAACTAATAACATGATCCTGTATGCGTGTTAGGGATTGATCATATTAGGCCAGACAGGGAAGTGATAGAACATTGTTGAAGGCCAGAAGTGACAGATCTGCCTCTTGTTTGACTTATAGGTCTGTCTACTCTGCTTGTCAAATCTCTCTCCAAAGCTACAATGACACTATGCCATACTGTGGTACTAGTATGTACAGTGAATATCACTAGGAAATAATACTGTGTTCCAAACAAACATTGTTCATCCATAATAGCTCTCTATTGTCCGTTTGAAAATGTAAACATAGTATTTAGAATGAGAGTAAAATACCATGGCAATTTGTGGTCCTCACTGTGGTTAGCTCAGGCTGTGCATTTCTCCCTATTCAGTATCGACATGATCAGAATGCCAGAAGATTGCTATTGAAGAAGCACTGTATGGGTTAGGACATTTACCGGCTTATTATTTCACCTTGAAGTCTAGCCAAGTATCAAAGAAAAGCAACATGGAATGAAATCAAGAGCCTATTTTCAGGTTGCATGGGGTTCAATTTCACTAGTATGCATATTTATTCTTGCTGAGAATTCAATAAATCAGCTTATGTCAGTGCATAACCTTGGAACACAGACACCTCTTCAGGGGGCTATTATCACCTTACCTAGAGACTAGGAAGAGAGATGGTTCCCTCTTGATCCGTGCTCATTTACAATGGCGCTACTATTGTTAAGCTGTGTTGAAGAACTCCACATACCAACCTTATAGAAGATTGCTTTCGGGACAGGAGTTTTTCTTGACCATGCAACCTGAACAGAAAAACTCTGGGCTTTAAGCTTGCAGTCCTATTATATCACGCCTCAACAGTAGAAGGCACTGTTCATGGTCTTAGTTGGTTACCATGGTCCATGGTGGTGATGAGATGTCCTATTATATCACACCTCAACAGTAGAAGGCACTGTTCATGGTCTTAGTTGGTTACCATGGTCCGTGGTGCTGATGAGATGTCCTATTATATCACACCTCAACAGTAGAAGACACTGTTCATGGTCTTAGTTGGTTACCATGGTCCGTGGTGCTGATGAGATGTCCTATTATATCACACCTCAACAGTAGAAGGCACTGTTCATGGTCTTAGTTGGTTACCATGGTCCATGGTGCTGATGAGATGTCCTATTATATCACACCTCAACAGTAGAAGGCACTGTTCATGGTCTTAGTTGGTTACCATGGTCCGTGGTGCTGATGAGATGTCCTATTATATCACACCTCAACAGTAGAAGACACTGTTCATGGTCTTAGTTGGTTACCATGGTCCGTGGTGCTGATGAGATGTCCTATTATATCACGCCTCAACAGTAGAAGACACTGTTCATGGTCTTAGTTGGTTACCATGGTCTGTGGTGGTGATGAGATGTCCTATTATATTACACCTCAACAGTAGAAGGCACTGTTCATGGTCTTAGTTGGTTACCATGGTCCGTGGTGGTGATGAGATGTCCTATTATATCACACCTCAACAGTAGAAGGCACTGTTCATGGTCTTAGTTGGTTACCATGGTCCGTGGTGGTGATGAGATGTCCTATTATATCACACCTCAACAGTAGAAGGCACTGTTCATGGTCTTAGTTGGTTACCATGGTCCGTGGTGGTGATGAGATGTCCTATTATATCACACCTCAACAGTAGAAGACACTGTTCATGGTCTTAGTTGGTTACCATGGTCCGTGGTGGTGATGAGATGTCCTATTATATCACACCTCAACAGTAGAAGGCACTGTTCATGGTCTTAGTTGGTTACCATGGTCCGTGGTGGTGATGAGATGTCCTATTATATCACACCTCAACAGTAGAAGACACTGTTCATGGTCTTAGTTGGTTACCATGGTCCATGGTGGTGATGAGATGTCCTATTATATCACACCTCAACAGTAGAAGACACTGTTCATGGTCTTAGTTGGTTACCATGGTCCGTGGTGGTGATGAGATGTCCTATTATATCACGCCTCAACAGTAGAAGGCACTGTTCATGGTCTTAGTTGGTTACCATGGTCCGTGGTGGTGATGAGATGTCCTATTATATCACGCCTCAACAGTAGAAGGCACTGTTCATGGTCTTAGTTGGTTACCATGGTCCGTGGTGGTGATGAGATGTCCTATTATATCACACCTCAACAGTAGAAGACACTGTTCATGGTCTTGGTTGGTTACCATGGTCTGTGGTGGTGATGAGATGTCCTATTATATTACACCTCAACAGTAGAAGGCACTGTTCATGGTCTTGGTTGGTTACCATGGTCCATGGTGGTGATGAGATGTCCTATTATATTACACCTCAACAGTAGAAGACACTGTTCATGGTCTTAGTTGGTTACCATGGTCCGTGGTGGTGATGAGATGTCCTATTATATCACACCTCAACAGTAGAAGGCACTGTTCATGGTCTTAGTTGGTTACCATGGTCCATGGTGCTGATAAGACGTTCTATTTCACATTATTCCTCTCGCCTGTCAGTCTCCAGAGAGACTTTAAGCTGCCTGCTCATCACACAATGTGTTTCTCAAAGGGACTGACTGAGAAAGGATCTGTTTCACAGACTCGGGACCTCACCTGCCAAATGTAGGCTGCATCTGTGAAAGGCTGTGTGAGTCTCGAGCTCTCTGGTCGCAAGAACACCAAGGTTATCAGAGATTTCACCTGGCATATCAATGGGAATCCATTGCTATAACCTCAACCATTTTCAACATCGGTTGCCTCCCAATGGTGAACACATGTCAAAATAAAAAGAGAGCTTGGGCAAATGTCAAACTCACACAATTTCTTTAATGACCAGTGTGGGTGTTTCATTTCTTTCTAGACTGTTCCTGTGGTTGTAAGCAATGCTGCTGACTGGGGTTTCAAAGCAGCCAGTCTGGGCTGCATTTAGCTAGTTGTCTGTAAACAGGCTTTTATGACATGAAGTGTCAGGGCCGGCAGGGATTCATATTGCTTCATTCCCACATGGTTTAATGAGTGGGAGAGGATGGAGCTGCAGGAAATGCAGTGCTGAGCTATGAGGGTTGGATCATTCTCAGATTTAAGGGGCGATTTTCTGCTGTTATGATGTACTGTATCCTTCCTCTGCAGTGCTCCCCTGCTAGCTAGTCCCTGCTGTGCTGTGTCGCCTTGGTAATGACATCACCATTGTCTGTGTCACCTTCAGTCCCTCTCTCATTCATTTGTTCCCTCTATATATTTATCTCCTCTCGTGTTCTCATGCTGTAATATTTGCTTAGCTTTCCTCACTGTGGCTCAAATGTGACTCCCTCTCCCTTCTCTCTACCTCTCCCCCTTCCCTCTCTCCCTCTGCCTGGGTCCTGTAGGAGCTCCTGTTTAGTGTGTGCGCCCTGAATGTCATCTCCACCATCGTCTGTGCCCTGGCCACTGCCATGTGCTGCATGCAGATGGTCTCCACTGATGTGCTACAGATCGTAAGTAGTGTGACAGAGAACACAATGGACACTTTGTCTCTGACTGTCTGACCTGGACTCAATGAGACTGATCTATAGCCTTATGGAGAGCAGCTCTGAACCATCATGAAAGGTAAACAGACTTGGCCTTCTAATGCTGGCTTCATAATTCTCCCACTCAGATGGCGGTAGTAGTATCAGTAGTATTGTAGTACCATACAGATTTGGAATAAATTGTCTTCAGTCTGACCAGCTTTTAAAAATATATATATATTTCACCTTTATTTAACCAGGTAGGCTAGTTGAGAACAAGTTCTCATTTACAACTGCGACCTGGTCAAGATAAAATAAAGCAGTGCGACACAAACAACAACACAGAGTTACACATGGAATAAACAAACATACAGTCAATAATACAATAGAAAAAGTCTATATACAGTGTGTGCAAATGAGGTAGGAAAAGGGAGGTAAGGCAATAAATAGGCCATAGTGGCTAAATAATTACAATATAGCAATTAAACACTGGAGTGATAGATGTGCAGAAGATGAGTGTGCAAGTAGAGGTACTGGGGTGCAAAGGAGCAAAATAAATAACAGTATGGGGATGAGGTAATTGGATAGGCTGTTTACAGATGGGCAGCTGCACCAGGTGCAGTGATCTGTGAGCTGCTCAGACAGCTGGTGCTTAAAGTTAGTGAAGGAGATATGAGTCTCCAGCGTCAGGGATTTTTACAGTTCGTTCCAGTTATTTGCAGCAGAGAACTGGAAGGAAAGGCGGCCAAAGGAGGAATTGGCTTTGGGGGTGACCAGTGAAATCTACCTGCTGGAGCGCGTGCTACGGGTGGGTGCTGCTATGGTGACCAGTGAGCTCAGATAAGGCGGGGCTTTACCAAGCAAAGACTTATAGATGACCTGGAGCCAGTGGGTTTGGCGACGAATATGTAGCGAGGGCCAGTCAACGAGCGCATACAGGTCGCAGTGGTGGGTAGTATATGGGGCTTTGGTGACAAAACGGATGGCACTGTGATAGACTGCATCCAATTTGCTGAGTAGTGTTGGAGGCTATTTTGCAAACGACATCGCCGAAGTCAAGGATCGGTAAGATAGTCAGTTTTACTAGGGTATGTTTGGCAGCATGAATGAAGGAGGCTTTGATAATGCTTAGATAATGTCAACACACATCACGAAGAGCACCCATCCCAGAACAATTCAGAACCTCCACATCACGATAAAAACCACAGAGGATTTGAAGAAACCAATTAAAGGGGAAATAATGATTCTTCTCCCTCGCTGCAGTTGGTAATATGTTCACCTTAAAAGGCATGCTGTCCTTAAAACGACCCTCTCGCATTACAAGGGAAACAATGACTGTGCCCAAAACCTAAATGCTTTGCTGTCATCAGGGAAATCAATATGGCGGGGTGCTCCCTCTGCCCTTCAGAGCAATGCTCTCAGCCCATTTAGAATGACTTTCCCAGATGATTGGTGGGCCGTAGCGCCCTGATAGCCACCATTAAAACATAGCGATACTAGTGATACCAGCGGAGTTTGCCTGCACCCCTTTAATATCTCTGGGCAATTTTTTACAGGGGAGAAATAAACTTGCGGGAGCATAAAGTTTTAACATTGTATACGAGAAGGCTTTGTACAGTTTATGAGCTGAGCAGTATATTGTGAGGCCTCCTGGATGGGTATATGGCAGATAAGCCCTGGGTGGGAGATTGATAGAGCTGAATTATATTAGTGAGGCAGGAGTTTGGGGCTGGAGCCTGGGCAGATGCAGGGGCTGGGACTGCCTGGCGCTGATGCAGATGTAGGGGTTAGCAATGGGACTGGTGCAGGGGCTAGAGTGGAGGCTGCCAGTAGAGGATTCGTTTCATCTCAGAGCACAGGGTGGCAATGCAAGACATCACTAGTGATCCCAGCTACACAGTCACCGCACAGGCACAATGAGCTACAGGACCATAAGCTTAAGAGCAGGACAATATGTTTGATTTTGCACCTGGTTCAGTTTCTTCATCTTTTGTGGCTAGAAGAAAATGCAAAAACAATACTTTTTGTAACCTAAAATGATACAGGTCACAGTCATTTAGTTGGTAAGAGCAAGGTTTTACTATTCAGTCAGAATTTCAATGAGAGCTTTTCATGTCTTTGTCCTTGACTGATAATGAATATATCTATGTAAACTTTCTATGCTCTTCTTGTATGACACATGATTGATGGCAGACGCAAAGTATAGTGTACTCTCCATGCGTTGTGTTTTAAAATAATAAATCACTTCGGCCAGTGGTCCCAGTTGAGCATTATTTATTTCTGCTGTGGTTAAATGGGAAACAGCACGTTAGTTGTGCAGGACTTAACAGTGATGATGGCTGTCGATGGCAAAATCCCTCGCATCACATTTTCATACTGGGAAGACCAAAATACAAAAATACAATACAAAATATAACATGTGTAAATACCTGTGGTTAAATGGGAAACAGCACGTTAGTTGTGCAGGACTTAACAGTGATGATGGCTGTCGATGGCAAAATCTGTAGCATGAAGACAACTGTGTTAGCCGTGGCTTATGTGACCATGACATCGGTGTATGCTAGCTAACACAATTATTTACAGCAATCATATGCCAAAGCACATCCCAGAAAGCCCCTCAATCCCTAACAGGTACCATATAACCACACATGTATAAAATCAGTAACGTACAGCAAATTTGTACACATTGTAAAATAGAAAATAGAAAACAGTATTCAGAACGTGACCTACCCCTCGCATCACATTTTCATACTGGGAAGACCTGACGTTCGCGATCTCCCCCTATCTGCAAGCGGGGCCAATCACAACACCCCTTATTGTCATCAGAGTTGAACTAACCAATAAGAATGCTTGAACAGCAGGATGAGGGGACGTTGACCCACTTATTCTGGACATGCCCTAAATTACATGCTTACTGGGCTCTCATTTTTGATTACTTATCTAAGGCCTTTGATAGAGTTCTAGCCCCAGACCCATTGATCGCTCTGTTTGGTACAGTTGATGGGAATAACCAGGAAGGGAAAGCTGTCTCTCTGTGTACTCTATTAGCCAAAAGGCTCATATTGCAATTTTGGAAATTGGAGACTGTACCTACCTTTGAAATGTGGTTACGGGATTTAGGGAATGTAATACATATGGAAAAGATTCGATACAACACCTCCAATAGAAGTCCATTGTTTTACAAAATATGGCAGCCGATACTGGATAAATGGTCTAGCCCCGCTTCATAACTGGGCTGACGATCTGCTGCTACTCTGTGCTGTACTCCACTCAATATTTATTTTTGGCTGAACTACACTGCTTGTAATGACTATATGCTGTCTTCTTATACATGTACCACCTAATAGGATTTTGTTTTATTTTGTGTATGTGTGAGTTAACTTTTGTTTTGTCCTCTAAACTGGCCATCCCATTCAACAGTACAATGAATGTCATTGTTTGTATTGCTGTCTTTTTTACTTTATTTTTATTGGAAAATAATAAACATATTATAAAAAAAAAAAAGAAAAAAAAGAATGCTTGAACATCAAATACACATTTCTTTAGAGGCAAGTGGAAACATAACCAACCCTGTTACATTCTCCCCTGCTGAATTACACTTGCATACTACAAAGAAACTAAATGAGGTATGCAATACCTTGCAATACATATGTCACCAAATATTCCAGTGCAAAGACTATTCTCTAAAGAGAATTAGGGGAATTCAAAGACCCCGTAGGAAAACATGCCTGTTACATGTTCAGTACACTCAGTGACAATAAGAACCTCAGACAGAAAAAAAAAAAAAACCTTGGCCTACATGACCCCTGACCCATTACCTCTATAGGGTCTCTTGAAAGTTAAAAGTAAAAAAAAAAAAAAATGTGGCTATAGACTTGGATTCTAATCCTACACCCACACAGGTACTCTAATGAATTCTGTATGAAAAACCCTCTGTGTCTGCATAGTCTCAATGAGTCTCACTGGGCGTTTCCTAACTCGACCAGCCCCTGACCTGACAGTCCTAACAGAGTTATCATTACGTTTAACCTGTTCAACTACCACCACCATTGGTGGGTCACTGTCCACAGTCGATGGGTAGTCAAGGTCAAGGGTTCTGTGACTGTTGCTGGAACTTGTGGCATCTTCAGAATGCCTTTCTTCCTCAGAGGGTTCGGACATTTCTTCTCCAAAGGTTACCTCTGACATGCTTGTGCCACCAGTGGCACCCTCAGACGCCAGTGGCCCATCTTCCAGCACATCTAGGGTCTCTTTTTCAGAGGGCTCCGACTGTGTTTCCTCCGAGGTCTGTTCTGATACCCACACACTAGTCCTCTCACCGATGTCCATTTCTGGTATATCATTCATGGATGAGTCCTCCATCTCCTCACTCGGATCCTCACGGTCTCCCGTATTAGGTGTCTCTAAGGCAGTGTCAGGGAGAGGCAAAAAGTTTACAGGCATTATCAGATTACGGTGGACCGTTTTCTCCTGGCCAGTCGACATGTTCTGTATCTTGAAGATGTGGATGTCACTATTCTTCTCCGTAACAATATAGAGGTTGTTCTCCCAGCGATCCGCCAGCTTCCTCTTTCCACGTTCACCCTTATTCGCCAGCAGCACCCGATCACCGACCTCCACTGGAGCTCCTCTGATCTTCCTGTTGTAGAGGCCCGCATGCCTCTTCAGCTGTTTGGTTGCCGACAACTGTACAGTCTCCATGGCCTCCCTCAGGTCTCTCGTCAGGGACTTGACGTACTCATCATAGTCTACAACATTTGAGTCTTGTAGCACCGTACCAAGCATCATGTCGACAGGCAGACGTGGGGTTCTCCCAAACATCAACTGGAAAGGGGCGTGGCCCGTGGTTTCATGGACTGTACAGTTGTAGGCGAAGGTCAACGACTTCAGCTTCTGGGGCCACCTGTGCTTCGCTCTCGTAGGTAAAGCCCTGATCATGTTTCCCAGCGTTCTATTGAACCTTTCGACTCCCCCGTTCCCCATCGGATGGTAGGGAGTTGTGTGCGACTTCTGGACTCCTGCAGCGCTCAACAACTCAGCAATCAATTTACTTTCAAAGTTGGCCCCTTGGTCGGAGTGGATACGACGAGGAAAACCATACACACAGAAGATGTTGTTCCACAGCTGAAGGGCCACCGCTTTAGCTGATTGGTTCGGACACAAGAAGGCATGGGCCATCTTAGTAAAATGATCAGTGACGACCAGAACATCCAAGGACTTGTTGCTGGAGTCTTCAGCAGACCAGAAGTCCACACACACCAACTCGAGGGGCTCAGTCGTGATGATGTTCTCCAGTGGAGCTCTGGCCTCTGGCTCGGGGGCCTTACTGAACACACACCTCTTGCAGGTCTTGACATACTCTCTCACATCCGATTCCAGACCATGCCAGAAGAACCTCTGTCTCGTCAAGTACAACGTCCGCTGTTGCCCCTGATGACCGGCTTCATCGTGGACACCCTTCAAAACTGTCGCCCTCATTGAGGTGGGTACTACATACTGGTACGTCTTCCTCTTTGACAGCAAACTTTTGGTAACGCGATATAGTACACCCATTTTCAGAGTGAGCTTCTCCCAGGTCTTCAGAATCCGTAGAGCCTCGATTGGTTCATGGCCACGTTCCCTCCTAGAAGGTCTACGGCCCCTGTCCACGTAGAATACAACTCTGGCGAGTGCATCATCCTGGCGCTGCTTTGATATCAGGTCGTCACGGGACAGCACTCTCACATCTGACATCTCAGATGGCACCAGTGACTGAGTGAGCTGAGGCAGTAGCAGCGCACAGTTCTGTAGACCAGCCTCCTCTTGCGACCTCAGGACTGCTGACACCGCTTCCTTTGACAGTGAACCAGGAGAAGGATAGGAGGTAGTTTGGCAGTCCATGACAATTTCACAGGCATCTGCCTCAATTGACGGTGAGCAGCTTTCGAGGTCGAATGGGTGGTTCGACCAGCGGAACACATCTTGCACCTTCTCAGCATGTACTCCCGCAGCTTCTTCCAGCAAGGCCTTGTATGGAACCCTTGTGATGCGGTGGAGAGCGCTCGGCTGCACAAATGGCTGTCTACTGAGTGCATCAGCAATGACATTTTTGGGACCGGGGATGTACTTTATGTCAAACTCGAATGGAGCGAGTTTAGCAACCCATCTCTGTTCACAGGCGTCCAATTTGGGCTTGGACAGGATGTATGTTAATGGGTTGTTGTCTGTCCATACAGTAAAAGGCTTGCCCCTTAGCCAATGACTAAACTTCTCACAGACTGCCCAGCGTAAAGCAAAAAACTCTAACCTATGGGCAGGATACTTTGACTGTGCATAAGTAAGAGATTTGCTAGCGAATGCTACGGGCCTGGCTGCAGACCCATCCTCTGGCACTTGGGAGAGGACAGCACCTAATCCATTACTAGATGCGTCTACAGACAGCAAGAAAGGTCTACTAAAATCAGGGTGGGCTAGCATGACCTGATCGAGGAGAGCTTGTTTCAACTGACTAAAGGCCTGTTTGCACTCACCAGTCCAGTCTGCTGCTGTGAGTTTCCTATGTATTCTTCTTTTCCTCTTTCCTTTCCCATGGCGTGGTGCCTTCGTCCCAGTTGTCAGCCCATGCAGCGGCTTAGCGATGGTGGAGCACCCCTCAATGAACTGCTGGTAATAGACTATCATTCCGAGAAAGGACCGAATCTTCCCCTGGGAGGGAACGTCCGTGTTATCCTCCATGAGATCCTTCTCTGTCATCCCTGCAATAGCCTTCACTTTTTCCGGGTCTGTGGCCACACCTCCTTCACTGATGACATGCCCCAAGAACCGCACTGACCTCTTCATGAAATGGCATTTCTTTGGAGCCAATTTCAGATTATGGGCCTTGAGACGCTCAAAAACTGACTCCAAGCGTTGCAATCCAAGTTCTTCAGTCGGGGCAAAAACCAGCACATCGTCCAGGTAGCATAGAAGGCTAGAAAAATTTTGATCCCCAAAAATGCTCAACATCATCCTCATGAATGTAGCTGGGCTGTTGCACAGTCCTTGTGGAAGACGGTTATATTCATATAACCCAAAAGGAGAAGTGAAGGCTGTAAACTTCTTGTCGTCTTCATGCACCTCCACATTGTAGTAGCCTGAGGTCAAATCCATTGTAGAGAAGAAGGCATTGCCACCCAGGGCCGCCAGAGCATCAGCTTGGTGAGGTAGAGGGTGAGCATCCTTTACGGTGCGAGCATTGAGCCATCGGAAGTCTGTACACAGTCTCAGATCGCCAGACTTCTTCCAGACCAGCACGAGCGGGGAGGCATACTCACTGCTGTATTTCCTGATTATCTCTCGCTCTTCCATCTCATCCAAGGCCTGCCTGAGCTTGTCATAATGGTTAGGGGAGAGCCTACGGTAAGGTAGCCTAAAAGGCTTAGTGTCACTGAGTCTGATGCGATGGACATATCCAGTAGCCTTCCCGCAATCTAGTTTGTTCCGGGAGAAGATACACTCGTAGCGGGCTATTAGCTGAACTAGCCGGGCCTTACACTGTTGCGACAACTGAGTGGACTCAATGTCAATGTCACCTAGCCCTAACTCGTGCAACACCTCACTTGTCACTCTGTGCGGTTTTACGGCACTGTCAACGGTCAAGCTATCTCCACTACCATTGTCAAAGTCTTGATTGGCATCCATTTTGTGTACCTGCTGCACCAGGGGGACCGGTTCGACAGTGGGCCCACCTATGTAGTCAGTGTCAAAGTCCTCTAATGCCATGCAAGGAAAAACATCCGCTATCTTGGCATTGCGTCTCACTGTTACTGGCTTTGGTGAGGGATTGATAACTTTGACAGGGACCCAGCCATCGCTCCACAACGTCGCTACTGTTCTCCCCACTAGAATGTTTTTCGGTCTTGAGCGCGCCCTCGTAGGCTCAATAACGACAGCACTGCCCGCAGATACATTTTGAGGCGTACACAACCGGCCCCAGACTAAATGTTCCTGCATGGGCTCCAATGTGACCGCCCGCTTCAGCCTTACCGTGCCCACTCTTTCCGGCACTTCTGTCCCTTTCCATCTCTCTACATTAGCCAGCAGACGGAACAGTTTGTCATCTCCATTGTGTTCAGATGATGACATCTTCTCCCAGAAGTCACCGGTCGTCTTCAGCTCCCTGATGAGGTGTTTTATCACGTTGCTGCCTAGGATGAGCTCATCACGTTGGCCATCCACTACTAGAACAGGGACAGAGAGGCTGCTGCCATACACAGACAGATTCAATTCACACACAACTACAGGCTTGGTCTTCAACCCCCCGCAGCCAACCAACACCACTTCAGTCGGACTGAGGGAGCCACTCTTGAGCACACCTGCTTTCTCAAGGCGTGGCACCACTGTAGAGCTCAATGTGCATGCCATAGAACCGCTGTCAATCATAGCGCTCACCTCTATAACATCCCCCAGTAACACACTAGTATAGAAGAGTTCATCGTTGTGGAGCACTCTCTGTGTATTTTGCATAATGACTTTTTCGTTCGACTTGACTTCATCACAAACACTTGAATATATTGACTCCAAATCTACAACACTATCGAATTGGGGCACCTCACAAGGCCCAGCACTTCCCCCTACCCAGTGCGGGCCAGCTAGTTTTCCTGCCGCTGTGTCGTGTTGCTGTTTGATGGAGCGACGGGAGTTACCGATGAAGTGCGAGGACATTCCCGACGTGTGTGCCCAGCCTGATAACAGAGGAAGCATAGGTGGTTAGAATAACAATGATCCATTGTGCTGTGATTCGCATCCCCACACACTTTGCATTGCAAAGGCGGGTTCTCCCTTCTGGGCTTCCTCTGGAAACGTTTATTATAGCCGCCTACAGGTTGCAGAGGCCTCTGCTCCAAGACCCGTTCAAGCATGTCCATCACACGATCCAATGCCTCGGATGAGCCATTTGTGGGCTGCTGCAAGGGGTCCGGGCAGTTTGCAACAGCCGACACTGGCCTACTTACTTCCTGCGTCAGTGTGGTGACCAGTGGGGCCAGCCGCAAGGGACTTGGAGCCTTACACTTCCTCTGGTACTCCTCCAGCCTGCCATGGACCTCCGCAGCCGTCCACTCATGCAATGGTTTGCACATGAATATCAATGACAGCTCTGGGTTCGGACAGTGCTTGATGAACATGACAGTCAGAACACGTGATGGATTGTCTAGCTCCTTGTTCTGCCTCTTCAAACAGTCCTCTGCCACCTCTATGGCTCTGTTCAGTCTGATCCAGTAATCAAATGGAGTCTCACCTTCCACTGGCAACGTAGAATAAACATCAGCTAGGGGCATGTCAGAGTTGATTGTGTCGCTAAAGTGATGCTTCAGAATGTCAAAAACCGGTCTAGGGCCCTGGCTTAAGTCAACTGGGTTACTGCGTAGGCTTACTCTTACCACGTCACGTGCCCGCCCTGTCAGCTTACCCAAAACTTCATCTGACCTCTCCTGCCCACCATAGCCCTTCTTCTGCATGTACACTAACATAGTCTCCTCCCATTCATGCACTGTGCATTCCTCTGAACCATCCCCCCTGAAACACGCTGGTTCCCTGACATCATTTTTCACCACTACATTTAGACTAGAGCTGGCCCCAACCTTGGTACCACCAACATAATCAACCTTCTGTCCCACCCCATCTCCCATAGCCTTTGATTCCAAACAAGAGGCAATATTTTCACCTATTGAGTAACCTATCTGCTTAACAATGTCTGCCAGGAAATCCATAGAAACATCCTCCTTCCTAGGATTAGGTGAAACTGGCTCAAATGCACTGAGTTGAGGTAGCTCTAAATCATGTGGAAGGTGCACACTTGCCTGCGTAGTTGGCCTGGCCAGAGGTGTGGAAGTAACTGGAGAAATAGATGCCCCCCTACCCACTGGCAGTGAAGGGTTAAACATGAAAACTCCCCTACCTCTCCCAAAACTTTCAATTTTTAAAATATATATATATATTTTTTTTTGTAAATATTAAGTGCCCCAAAAAAATAAAAATGAAAATTATCACAATCAATATGAACACTTCTATAAAATCAGCTTGAACATAATGCACTCAAAATAAAAGTTCAGTAGTGGTTGTCTAACAAGGCCAAGAATCAACACAGAAAAGTAACAAGAAACGCCTTAATAAATAGTTGTCGCCACCGTGTGGTAGAAAATGGCATCACCCTCACGTTAATTGGCTTCCGAAGGTCACTAGCGTAACCGCACAATTACATCACTAAATAATCATAACATCAACACACACAAATAATAAAAAGTATATTATATTCCCCACTCACTCATGCTACCAGGAGCTCCCTGAGAACTCCACTTGCGCAGAATGCAAAACCTAGACCTTAGGCGTGTATCAGCAACCACAGTACTTCTTGAAGCCGGGTCTCCGATCCCTCCACGTGACGTCCAGCAAGACAAGAAGACGAGTCACGGCACCAGTGTAACAGATGTATAGTGTACTCTCCATGCGTTGTGTTTTAAAATAATAAATCACTTCGGCCAGTGGTCCCAGTTGAGCATTATTTATTTCTGCTGTGGTTAAATGGGAAACAGCACGTTAGTTGTGCAGGACTTAACAGTGATGATGGCTGTCGATGGCAAAATCCCTCGCATCACATTTTCATACTGGGAAGACCAAAATACAAAAATACAATACAAAATATAACATGTGTAAATACCTGTGGTTAAATGGGAAACAGCACGTTAGTTGTGCAGGACTTAACAGTGATGATGGCTGTCGATGGCAAAATCTGTAGCATGAAGACAACTGTGTTAGCCGTGGCTTATGTGACCATGACATCGGTGTATGCTAGCTAACACAATTATTTACAGCAATCATATGCCAAAGCACATCCCAGAAAGCCCCTCAATCCCTAACAGGTACCATATAACCACACATGTATAAAATCAGTAACGTACAGCAAATTTGTACACATTGTAAAATAGAAAATAGAAAACAGTATTCAGAACGTGACCTACCCCTCGCATCACATTTTCATACTGGGAAGACCTGACGTTCGCGATCTCCCCCTATCTGCAAGCGGGGCCAATCACAACACCCCTTATTGTCATCAGAGTTGAACTAACCAATAAGAATGCTTGAACATCAAATACACATTTCTTTAGAGGCAAGTGGAAA